>NC_051154.1:111549669-111659669 GCF_013339745.2 Dermacentor silvarum
ATTAAAAACTATGTGTTACTTGTTAGTACTTGCTCCGCCGAGTATGTTGCTGCCTGTGTGCTGATTATAAATGTAAATACTCTTTAATAAAGCCTGCATGTATGCTTGAAAAGGCGTGTGGGCAGGACAACCTCTAACAAAAAAAAAAAAAGAAAAAAAAGAAGAACAAAAGAACGTGATATCTGTCCTCTTTATTCCTCTCCACTCGCTGTCGTTCTCAGGGCATTTAACGAATTGTAGTGTCCACAGGGTGGCATGTATGCATAAGGCATACTGTTTGATATATATATATATATATATATATATATATATATATATATGCTGTAATGCGTATATGCGCTGTATATGTGCTGTGTAGCGAAGAAGACTGGCGCGCCCTATGGACGCACTATCATCATCAGCCCGCCGACGAAGAGGGGCTCGCGCTCTCGGTGTCTGAAGCTCGACTTCGACGGTCGCGTTTCGGAGTTATTAATAAACCGCATTACAAAGGGTAGACGTCTTTGCGAGTTATCTTATTAAGACGGTGGTAGTCACCGCAAAATCGAATTGAGCCATCTTTTTTCATAACCAGGACTACAGGTGACGCCCAGGGACTATTAGAGGGTTGAACCACTCCACGCTCAAGCATTTCGCTTACTTGGTTTTCAATAACACAGCGCTCCACGGGTGATACACGATAAAGCCTCTGGCGCAGTGGTGCGTGGGTGCCGGTGTCGATCTCGTGACGTACAGTCGATGTGCGGCCTAGTGGGGCTTGTTGACAGTCGAACGTAGATTGGTATTTCCGTAGAAGGCTGAGAAGCTGCGTAGGGCTCAGGAGGGCATCTACTGAACTATGGAAGACGTCTTGCGTAGGCTGGGAACAAGGCAAGCTATAAGTCAACGGGTTCACGTCTGAACAGGTTTTGTCAGGAGGTGCGTCAAAGATGGTTACTGAGTCGGCAGGCTGAAGACGTCCAAGGCACTCGCAACGACGTAAGACGAGGGGCGTGGCCTTAGCGTTGGAAACGAGCAGTCGCGTGCAACGACCGCTGACAGTTAGGACAGCGAAGGGAAGGGAACAGCGTCGGCGAACAAAAATGTCCGATGGGATAAACAGGCCGGGCGGTAGTGTCAGCGGCGAAAGTAGAGCAGGCATTCGCAATCACCGAAGAGTGCGGAGGGATCGTAGTGTCTTCTGTAACGACCAGTTTGTCGCCAAAATCGTCAAGGTCATGTAAACGGGTATCGGGAAGCGGAGAAAATTCAACTTCGGCGCGAGAACAATCAATGACGGCCTGATGATCGGAAAGGAAGTCCCACCCCAAGATGACGTCGCATGAACAGGATGAGAGCACGACGAACCCGACTGTATACGTATATCCTTGAATGACGATGCGGGCGCTACATGCGGCAACAGGCGTAATGCACTAGGAACTTGCTGTCCGGAGTGACCGCGCAGATAAGGGCGTCATAAATTTTCGAAGTTTGCGGCAAAGTTCTCCTGTAACTACTGAAACGGCGTCGCCTGTGTCGACTAATGCCAGTGTGACGACTCCTTCTACAGATACTTCGATTACGTTCGTCGGAAGAGAGCGAGGCCTTGTGTGGTTCGATTGGAACGCAGTTCTCGCGGTGGTGGTGGTGGTGGTGATGATGTTGAAGCAGGCGGGGTTAGCCTGGCATACATAGCCGGCAATTGTTCCGCCTGATCCTCCTTCGAGTTGATATCAGGGGTGTGTCACCAAGTGTCTATGAGCCCCGTGTCTCGCAGGAAGGCCAGCAGCAGTCGTTGCGCTCTCTTCCTGGTTGTCGCAGGTCCTCCGGGGAAAACGACGTCTTCAAATGTCCTGTGCGTAAGACCGCTCTTTTGTAGGCTGTCGATCATCGCTTTTCTTTCTTTGTCAAACTGCGGGCATATCCAAATGTAATGTTCGATGTCGCCAATGTCACCACAGAAAGCACAGAATGGGGAAGCGCGAAGCCCAGTCTTGAATAACCAAGCTGTGGTGTACGCGGAGTCGGTCCTGATGCGGTATAAAAGCGTCGCTTCTTCGCGGGTAAATCCATGAGTCACGCAGGCTTCGTGGGGATTCTTGTGGATCTCCCTAAAGTGAAGGCGGATTACACCCTTAGGGTTCTGAAGAGCTTTTGGAGCTTTCACTTTTGGGACACATGTCAGCGCTAGGCGTGCAAGGGCGTCAGCTTTCTCGTTTCCATCAATTCCTACGTGTGATGGTATCCACTGGAATCTTATATTAAATCCTTTGCTTGTTAGATCGTTAATCAGTGCCAGAGATTGCCTTGTAAATTTCTCTAGAGGTAGGCCACGATGCAATCTCTGTAACGCTGACTTGGAATCCGTCAGCACCACGACATCTCGTGCAGAGAAGGCCCGTAGTTTCCGCAAAGCCGCGGTGATTGCGGCGCTTTCTACTGTTGTAGAGGAAACTACGCGATCCAGTCGGCCAGACCATGACACATCAAGGGATGGTATGCAGAATGCCGCTGCACAGCTATCTGTTTGTGCGCACACCGAGCCGTCTGTGTAAACTTGTAAGTGGCGTTGAAATGCTGTGCTCAAGTGTTCCAGCACAATAAACTTTGCTTCTGCAGTTGAAATGGTGCGTTTCGCCGGTAGGCGGGGTACACTGAGGCTGCAGGTAACGTCCGAAAAAGACCATGGCGGGTCAAGGCGACTGCGTTTAGGCCATCCCAATCCTAAACATTGGAAAGTGTTCAGCGCCGCATGGAAATGTGAGCGAGTTCTTGCTTTTAGCCGCCGGAGAAGCGCCGTGCCTGCGCGGGACTCGCCCAGCCTTAATAGCTGCGTCAACAACGCCTGAGATGCCAAGAGACGGAGTGGAAGAGATTCTGCCTCATTAGTGACTTTCTTGTTTGAAGCCGTCTGTGGAACTCCCATAGCCAAGCGAAGTCCCTTTCTGTGCACAGCCTCCAAGCGCTCGAATTGACTCGATGACGGGGATATCAGAGGGAGCTGATAGAGAATGCGGCTTGTTATCAGTGCCGCATTCAGTTTAAGCATGGACATAGGATTGTTTCCCCAACGTACACCTGCCAATCGACGAAGTGCGTTGACTCTTTGCACTGATGCAGCCACAACACTTTCGACCGCACGACGCCATAGTAGCTTGCTGTCGATGGTGACGCCCAGGAATCGAACATGAGTTGCACGAAGAATTGAATGCCCTCTGATATTCAGCGTCAGGCGTGTTGACTTGCGTCTCACTCCCGGGAAAAGCATGAAGGCAGATTTTTCCGCTGATAAAGATAGGCCAAGCATCGATAAGTGGCGTTCGATGGCGGAGATTGCGCCCTGGGCGATCCGGGCCAACCGTTTGTGTTGGTACCCCGAGATCCAAATGCAGATGTCATCTGCGTAGATGGACATTTTAACTGCCGTCCGACCTACTTTCAGTGCATCTGGAAGGCTGGCCATGGCAACGTTAAAAAGCAAGGGAGATAGGACGCTTCCTTGTGGGACACCGAGGGAAATTCGTCGCTTATCACTCATTATACTTCCGAGCTTAACTTGGGCATACCGATCTCTGAGAAATTCATGGATGAATCGAAGAGCATTTCCTGAGACGCCCATGTTTTGGAGTCCGTTGATGATGCCTGTATGAAGCACACAGTCGTATGCCTTGGCAACGTCCATAAAGATGGCGAGTGTGGAAAGGCCGTCCGCGCGATGGTGCTCGATATGGCTTATTAAATCCAAGACACTGTCCTGGGCACTCAACCGTGGACGAAAGCCGGTCATGCACGATGGCAGTCTATTTCCTTGCTCAAGATACCATGTTAACCTCGCACATACTAGTCTTTCCATCAACTTTGATACGCATGATGTTAGCGACACTGGCCGATATGAGGCGAGGTTCGCAGGATCCTTTCCGGACTTGAGTACTGGCACCACCCATGCTATCTTCCACGTTTCTGGGATCTCTCCCGTGCTCCAGACGTGATTAAATATGTCCAGAAGGGCTCGTCTTCGTTCGTACGGCAGATTTGTCAGCATCTGATTGCTGATCGAATCGGGACCCACAGCACAGCGTCTTCTTAATTTGCTGAGCGCCATATCCAACTCACGGAAAGTGAATGGCGTATCCATAGTATGGAATGCTTGAGACAACAGAGGGTTCGATACTCCTGCTGATCTGCCAGATGTGAATCCATCTGCAAAATCTTCTGCAAGGGTTTGCAAATCTTTTCCTTGCTTCAAAGCAAGTGCTTCAAATGGCCTGTGCGGGCGAATCTTTCCGGAAAGGCTATTCATTACTCCCCATATTCTTGTCATGGGAGTAAACGCCGATAAGCTCTCACAGAAAGCAGCCCACTGAACTCGTCTTAACCTTTTTGTGTGACGACGGATGACAGCGTTTATCCTGTTGTATTCAGTTTTTGCAGAGGGATTTCCCGTTTTTCTGATTAGTTTCCGCTCCGCTCTCCTACGCGCTGCGCAGAGGTTCTTTAGTTTCAAATCAGGAGTAGGAAAATGATCTGGCAGTTTCAACATTGAGGTAGCCACTCTCTTGCTCCGCAGCATATCTGCGAATAGCTCACCAGGAGATTCATCCAACGCTTCTCTGTATGTGTCCCAGCGTGTCACAGCACAGAATTGTCGACCAGCAGTGTGAAATCCGGTGATGTTGGTGAAGATCGGAAAATGGTCGCTGCCCATCCTGTCTGGGGCCGTTGTCGACGATACGTAAAGGTCTGTAGAATGGATCACGAGGTCTATGGCACTCCATGAATCTGGTGGTCTGAAGAAAGTTGGGTTACCATCGTTCGCGATACATAAGTCAGCAGCATCCGCGGCTGCGACAAGTTCCTTGCCTCGGAAATCTGCAATCTTATCTCCCCAAAGCGAATGATGTGCGTTAAAATCGCCACAGATTATTCTAGGAGAGGGGCAACGAATGCAAAGGTCCTTTATAAACGCCTCCATAGAGACCTTCCTGCGTGGACTTATATACACCGACACCACACTGAGTTTTCGGTTTCCTAGGCACACTTGCACAGCGGTGACTTCCAAGTAGGTAGAACAAAGGTCCTGCACTGGTAAGGCGACGTGAGGTATTTCTCGCCTGATGTATATCATCGCACTTCCATTAGCAAATGACGGTATACTCGGATTTCCATGTCTGATGTACCCTGGGATCGTCCTTCCATTAGGGAGACCAGCCTCCGAGAGGGCTAGAATTGGTATAGGTATGTCACGAAGGAAAAGGCTGAGTTCACACAGACGCTGTTGAATACCGGCGCAGTTCCATTGCATTATTAAGGGCACTTTTGGGCGACGGAATGGACCAAGTGGGCGAGAAATTGCCATTATGCTACTGAGGGTATGTGGAAGTAGAGCAGAGTATTACTGACTCAAGAGCCAGCACTGCTTCCAGCATATCCTTCGTTGAGCTCGCAGGCATCTTCGCGACGTGGGAACGTAGTGCCGTGAACAGAGCGCGTATCACATGCTGGCAGTTTTCCAGCTGACTGCTTCCAAGTGGTGCTTGAGGTCGGTTCACTGCGGCCGTATAGGTGCGCTTTTCGGACTCTTTAGGAACAGGTTTCTCAGCGGCGGTGACCGTTTGCGTTGGCTCAATAACTTCGTTTATCGGTGTGAGACGCGGGAAATCAGAAGCGTAGTCTCTTTCCAAATCAGTTAGTTGTGGCGCGCTGAGTGTCTTCTTCGTGTTCGATGGTGCGCTTGCATTCTTTGGACCCAAAACAAACATCTTATTCCTTCGTTGAGCAGCTGTCCGCGCAGGACATCGACCGTAGCTAGCAGGATGGTCGCCGCCGCAGTTTGCACACACAGAGTTTTCTTTGCTTGCACACGTCTTAAAATCATGAGGTCCCCCACAGCGCTTGCACCTCTGTTCCCCACGACAGTACTTGGCGATATGTCCGAAGCGCTGGCACTTAAAACAGCGTGGTGGTGTCTCCACGTAGTCGACAAGCTCGTGTCTGGTGAAACCAAGGTTGATCTTCTCGGGGCGTTCTGAATTTGGAGCAAATGTGAGAACCACCGAGTTAGTGCGCCTTGACTCCCATTCAGATGACGAGGTGTGGACCCGACGGATGATTCTTTTTGCATGAAATACTCCCTGAGGTCTCAGGAAGGTGAGCAGCTCCTCATCCGAGTACCATTTTGGGACTCCTCTAACAATGCACGTGTTTTTCATATAACTGTGCGGGACACGGGAAGATATGGCTATGCCGCCGATATTCTTGGTCTCTAGAAGGATGTTGGCTTGTCCTTCTGTCTCCACATCTAAGAGCAATGCTCCCTGTGCTGTGAAGCGGCTCTTCACTGGTGCTCCACCGAGAATCGCTTCAAGCTCAGAATACAGGAGAATAGGGTTCACTTGCCTTAAATCAGCTCTCTCGGATGCTGCAGTGATTAGCACTGGAATTCCCTCCGCCCTGTCTTTACGATGGCGCACAACTCGGAAACCACCCTCGTCCATGTCGAGGTCTGAAAGGTTCGCCACGTTGTCGTCCTCGATGATTGTTGACTCGTCTTCAGAGTCACCAGTGTCTTGTCGCTTGCAGTCAGGCTGGCTTGTACAAATCAGCTGGCGTTTCTGACCCGGTGTCACCCCTTGGGAGGTCATGGCGGAGTGCTCGTCGGTGCCAGCTTGGGTCCTAGCACCTTGTGAGGCGGCGGGTGGCGCAGCACCCGTCGGTCTCCGATACGGAAGGTACCTTTTCGAGTCGACCGACGTGATGAACAGTTCTGACCAGTAAGGTTACCAGAACAGAACGATAATAACGATAATTGTACGCAGAGCTACTCAGACAGGCTAGCAGCAGCTTCGTCGTCTTCTTTTCCGCTCCGCAGTTCTCGCCTCTTGAAATGCGGTACCGCATTTCTCCGCAGTTCTCGCCTCTTGAAATGCGGTAGCTAGTTTTCCTGCTCCGATGGGGCCGGACGCCGCCGCATGGGGGAAAGTGAGCGGCGACGAGGTAAAACCCCTTTACGACGAGGGGATGGCGAGCGATGATCACGGAAAGAATGACGTTGCGCGTAGACGGCAAGTGCGAGTCATTTGGTGGTGAGAAGGACGAAGATGGCGAAACGTAGGAGGGGACAGGTTGGTCATGACCTTGAAGCCATAAGCGACGGCAACAGTGCCGTGCCACGTAACCAGGGATTCCACAGAAGAAGCATACGGGGCGATTGTCGGGTGTACACCAGGGTCCCGTGCTAGCTGGTGATCTGGTGGTGTACAGTGGAGGGATTGGACGTGGCGGTGCGGCAAACGGTGGTGCTGAAAAAGTTGATGGAGGTGACCGTGCAGCAACCTCGGCGTAGCTTAGAGGTACAGGCAATGGTGGCGCTGCACGAGGGGACTGTATAGCTTCGGACACTTGTTCCTGGAGCATCTGACGCAACGGAGGACCCAAGGACGGCGTGGGCCCTGGGACGGCGTTGAGTAGGGATAGCTGGCGGGCGACTTCGGAGCATATGAATTCCTTAATTTCGCCGAGCAGATAGTCGTTGTTAGTCACAGCGGCTAAACTTGCAATGGAAGTATCGAGGATAGAAGAACGTCGAGTGAGCAGACGTCGCCTCCTGAGTTCGTCATAGCTCTGACAAAGTTCAACGATTTCGACCACGGTCCGCGAGTTTTTCGAGAGGAGCATTTGGAAAGCGTCGTCTTCGATTCCCTTCATGACGTGATGGATCTTGTCAAACTCAGTCAACGATGGATCGACGCGCTTGCAAAGGTCCACAACATCTTCTATGTACTTGGTGAAGTTTTAACCGGGTTGCTGGGAACGGCTGCGCAAGCGCTCTTCGGCACGAAGGTCCCGCACGGCAGGGCGACCGAAGACTTGCGTAATGCGCGCCTTGAAATCTGACCAGGTGCTGAGGTCGAATTCGTGGTTGTGGTACCACACGCTAGCGACACCCGTGAGACAGAAGTTCACGTAGCTGAGCTTCGCAGCATCGTCCCATTTATTGTGGGCACTCACCCGCTCGTATAACAAGAGATAATCTTCTACGTCGTATTCGTCAGAACCGCTGACGATGGGAGGATCGCGTAGGGCCAGGACAAATCAATGTTGGCGATGCAGGAGGTGTTGTCTGGCTGGCGTCGTCAGGCATGATGGCCGGCAGTGTCGATTCCAGGGTTCGGGAAGTATTACCCAGCACCTCCACCAAATGTGTAATTCGGTTTTTCAACAACTCTGAAGCGCGACTGTCTCAGTCAAGCGTCAGACACCGAGAGCGCGAGCTCCTCTTCGTCGGCGGGCCGATGATGATAGTGCGTCCATAGGGAGCGTCAGTCTTCTTCACTACAACTGTAGCATATATGTGTTGTAATGCATGCGTTATTTATAAATTCAAGGAGTGTTTCATATCGGATGTCTATCAGCGATCATAGTTATAGACGTGGCATTGTGCCGGAGGCCGGGTAGCAGGAGTAGAGGGTAGCATTACGGTTATAGGGCTGAACCAATAACCACTGTCGCTACAAAATGTGGCTGCGGTGTCCCGGATGGTTGTTTTGGACGAGACTCCAGGTGCTAGGCACTATTGGCTCTGTCCAGATAGGGTTGCTCCATGTTATCCAGATGCATTTTGTAACTATGTAATTTATTTGCGTAGGACACCTTGGGTATATAAATTTTCAATTCCTCAGCGTCTGCTTGCTTCCAACCGAAGCCACTAGCGAAGGTAGTCACTATCCTCAGTGGCAAGACTTCCCACCGGTGCAGAGAGATGCCTCTCGGACGTCCCCTTGTGGGAGGGGCAATAATCTCTTACTAGCACTCTATTACGATGTTCTCTGTTCACAGGGCGGCAGACATAATGGCACATATCTAAACAGCCGGCATGTTGTGGATGCATGTCGTAGAAAGACAACGTTCTCAGTTCTTCAGTTGTCCTGAGAAATCCCTCTATATGTACTCTGAGACGGTCAGACTACTGATAAGTTACTTGTTGGTGCATGGAATAACTAGCGCTCAGACATCATTGCAATTTGCTGAGAAGAAATCGATCTATTTTGACGGCTTCAAAGACATGATACTCAAGCTAAGCAGAACAATGCCTTCCTTACGACTAGCCGGTAATCATGCAACTATATGATCGCGCGCGTTGCATGATAAGTAGCTGCCATTTGTTATACGATACTAAACAATACTATTCTATACTAGCTGCCTGTGATCACTGTGGAGGTACCCTTGCCGCGTATTTGTCGAACCCTAGAAATTGCGGAATGATCAACTGATTGGAACACACTCGGACAGTCGCATCACTTAAACGTCCAGTAGTACCAATTTTATTTTGAACAATTAAATATGTTCAGCTTCCCTTGATGTGCTTGAAATGCTGAACTCCAAGGAAACTGCACTGAAGCTGATGGAGGATGCGGCTGTCTCACATAGCATGTTAGATATGAAGAATATTCGCTCCAATTATAGTCCACAGACGAGAGATTCTTGTTTCCATCATACAAGTAGAATACAAATTACGAGTGCATTATATAGGAATGAATAGCTGTAACGAAAGATGTTCATGTGGCACAAGGGTCTACGCATTATACGGGCTATTTCGTCACGCTGTGCCAGGTGGAAAGACTATCTCGTAGCAGGTTTGAAAGAAAGGTCGAGATATAGGAAGTGTTAATTGGTAGAGTGAATTACGAACACATGGGTAATAAAGCTATTCTAATATAAGTGTGGTTCAAATACGTCCATCGAATTCATCTCTCCATAATCAGCAAAGAAATCGAGGTATTTATTCTGTGCCACAAGCTCATCTGTAGTGTTATTGCAGACCATTGTCGCTTTTGCAGAACAGTGGTACGTTTGCTTTGGGAGAGTTCTCTGCCCCAATCCTCATCTCATCAGAGCTAAAGTGCTGGCCGGGCAGGAAAGCTGAAGATTGACGCAGCCAACTTTCGCAAGGTGGATGGTGAAGCACTTCTGATACTAAATGCTGTATCAGATCCTTCGTCTGCATAAGAACAATATTGAGACCTGGCTTTGTCGTAGACTAACACTACGCCTCACAAGCGCCATCTTATTTTATCAATATCTGCAACCTCATTTCTTGTCCGCGCCGTCACTCAGGCCCGTCTCGGTGAATTTCGATCGCGTGTTTCGCTTCAGTTTGCACAAGAGGAATTATAGACCGGAGCTCACATTAGGGGCAGACGCATGTACAACGTATAAGCGTTGACGAAACAGCAAATAGTATTGAAAACGGGCTAAACTTGAGGCCATGAGCCAGGCGTTAGAAGTTACGTCTAGGAGCCAACGACTCACCTGTAACAAGTGAATGTCGGTAATCTACTACCATGAAGACAGAAAAAGAAGCAACCCTCATAGGTAACCTACAGCCTGTCTATACACATATACACAGAGATTCCTTAGTTCAGGGAATTCAGGGATATAAATTTGCGCTTACAGAGGAGCAGAATCAGTATGCAATTCTACCGCAAACATTACTGGTGCAAGATGAAATGCGCATCTCAATGGAAGCCTTATTGGTTGGTTGTTTGCGAGAGCAGGTTTTGTAGGAGTGACTAATTATAACTCACTCGCCCACTTTGTCAGTGATTTGATTTTCTAAAACTTAAAAGCTAACAAAGCTGTCATACAGCAGACAATATTTTTGTTCTGGTCGTAAAAAGCAAAAGGGAAGGTTATCATGACATGCGGCACCTTTACAATAAGCACCACTGCAGATAAGTTTTGTGGTAACTAATTTTATAAATTCTGGAGAAAAAAAGCAAGGAAAACCCACTTTTTTGAAGAAGAAAAAAAGAAAATGGTAACAGACTTATCTACTTGTCCTCGGTTGGCCATCGTGCTATTTCTATTGTACATTTTTATGTAAGTTAATTGTGTTGTAGGAAAGAAGCAGCGTAGGTAGTAAAATAGTTTTTAAAGATACTAGCCACTGATCGTTTCAAGGTTCTATCCCTGGTCGGTGGTCTACCACGTATATAAACGTCTTGGACTGCCATTTTTCACCTCATTATACGCGGTACTGCCTTACAACCATCTAACCAACATGAGCTGTACAATTATTTTGATTGTCTTAGTTAAATAATGCAATACGAAAAATTTGATTACAAACCATTGCAAAGTTGAATTTAAGCTTTTCAGAAGAGGTCAAAGTGAGCTCCGGATCTTTCCTATTTTGAGAATTGATTGTTATTCCATTCTTGACAGTGATTCTGGGGATGTCCTTGGCGTTTAGTTAGACCACAAGCACCTTCGCACGTAGACTCCTTTATGTTCTTTTTCTAGGCAACATTGGGTTTGGGTGGGTTGGTATATTGGGCTTCTGGAACTGCACACAGGCAGTCTTATTATGAGAAGAGGCTTGGGACGCTAGAAAGTACGTATAACAAAATACGAGTGCAGACGCTAACTAAAAATTGCAGCGGCCCGTAACGTCGTAGATTTCGAGATCGTCTAGCGGACGGATGTTTGTTGCTAATAATAACGAAAGGCTATACTGCATTCGAAAGTATAATTAAAAGCTAACCTACGAACTTTGGTACACTATTTCTATGTGGAAAACACTTAAATTCGTGAAAACAGCATTAAATATGTGACGTTAATAGGGCGTCATGTGCCGGGTTCTCATTTTTGTTGTAGCAAATATTCGCCTGAAACAACGTTAGGAACTCGCTACCAGCCGTTCATAATTCAGCTAATTAAAAAAAAATCTGCAAGAAGCTTTTTTTATGACAATTACGGTGGTAGTAAACAGACATTTTAAAGTAGAGTAAGCATGAGTTATTATGATAGCGAAGCAGTTAATGCTAAAAAGAGGCATCAAATACCTACAAAATATTGGTTTCAAATTGATAATTAAATATTGAAGAGTTTGCCCGATTTCCATTGAATATTTCCAAGTTTCCCGAAGTCAAATGCTCTGGTACCAAAAAAAAAAAAAAAACTAAATAGCAGCATAATTTATTCAGTCTCGGCAATTGGGTACTCAGAACACCAGCAATAACAAGAAAGAATATTATGCGTGTCTACAGCAGAAAAACTTCCCCGAATTTCAGTTACTTGGCAAAAAATAACAAAAATAATTTCTGGGCCAAATAAATTCGCACCTCAACAGATACAACAGATACAACGTATTCTGTGTCTTGGTATGTCATAGACAAGGGAAAGACCGCGAGGTTAAAAAAAAAGAAACTTCTCTTCAGCATTTCCAGCTCAGCACAGACAACCTATGCTTCAAGGCCAGCTTTTTGTGAAGGCAGAATTATCCGTTAGGCAAGATTACAAATTTGCAGACAAGAATCCTCGGTCTACTAAAACCATTTTTTTCCCGCCAAACAAAGCTAACCTCAGCGAGATCTATCCGAAAATGTGCCCAAATGGTAACACTGGGACACATGAGCGCCCGACCTGGACTCTGAAATTAAATAAGAGAGTAAGGGGGAGAGTGAAGCATAGCCTGGTTCTTCATTTTCTTCACTAATACGCTATCCCTTCCCGCAAGAGCAATCTAGGGAGATGTCGGATAGAGTAATCTGGGCTGCACAGAATAGCGTAGGCTTTTTCTTTCCTGTCCCTTCCAAATACAGGATTTGGCATCGCCAGCCTTAATTAAACTACGCTCTTCTTTCCATGACGGGTACTCATTGCGCTCTATTTTACATTCTTAAATAGTCGCACCAGTTATGCCGGCGCTTCCTCTGGGAAGTGGTATCAAATCCATCTATTAACATTGCAACATATTCAAACCGAGTCAGTTGGATCGTTAACAATGGTTCCTACATGTCCCAGTGCTCAGCTTCCTGGAGACTTCTGACTCTTTCACAATTTGTTTTGCTGCAACGTTGTTATCGCATTATGTTTTAAAATTACTGACTAATCAGCTGTTTTGAAGGGAGACAGACATGGTATTTTCTACTATTCATGGTTTTAGCGTTAAATGAACTCCCAGGCCTTTAAATCCTACAAAAAATAGTGACAAGCCTCAGAGCACCGTAAATAATTTAATACAATAGCTTGTCTACAGCCAGTTTCGGTTTCGTTTCCCAGGAGGCTATTTTGTCGTGGCGTCACGGCACAGTGTGGGGTCACGTGGGAGTAGGACATTGCGGCGTTTTGACACTCCTTCCGGTTCGCTCGGTCACCTCGTAGGATGATTCTCGTCGTAAAGACCGATGTAGCAGCATAGCGAATTGTTATTGATAAACAACATTAAAGAATGATAGCTGTACCAGATTTGCGTGTAAGCTATTCGTCATCTGCCCCTCTTACGTTCAATGTAGGGCTAATGCCAGCGATCCCTGTTTACCTCTTTCTTGCGTCGTCTAACTACATCCTACGCCAGAAAATTTACTGTTTTATCACTGCACCTATTCGTCTGGCGTCATCGACCTAGTTTCTGTTCCTTTGGCATCCGTTTCTTTACTCTATGAAACAACCGGTTATCTGCTGTATGCCTTACATATCCTGTACAGTTCGACTTATTTAAAGTAATTAGCTGCTTTCTTTAAAGCTGCACGCATTCCAGTCGGCTTTGATGGATTTCCTCGTCATTTCTTCCTGAAATACTGAGCTGTATATTCATTCTTGGGCGCATGTTAATCAACCACAGGTGGCAAAATTTAATTCGCAGCCCTCCACAATGGTGTTTATCAGAGCCCACGTGGTATTTTGAGACGTTAAACCCGATCAATCAATCAATCAATCAATCAATCAATCAATCAATCAATCAATCAATCAATCAATCAATCAATCAATCAATCAATCAATCAATTCATTAAATTTTATATTCCACGTTTCTTTGTAATAACTTCATATGGTTCTTCTCAGTGCTAAATTACGTACTGCTTGCGCGTACTATCATGCTATTTATGTTGCCTAGGAAAGGAATATTTTCGTTATTTTCTTTACTGTCAAGTCACTTCTTGTCCTCTTTATAAACATATGTACGTAATAGTTTACCAAGCGAGTAGGTGCAGAACCTTCGTTTGAATTATTGTTGAAAAAGCGAAGTTTTTCTTTTCGAACCTTGCCGGGTTTTCGTGACCGTGAGGGCTGCGGCGTTTCTATTTTCTAGCCGAATAGGCCAACCAATAACAGCGGAGGGTGCGTGCGCCTGACGTCAGCGCCACTGGGTTCCTTGAGCCCCGACCTCCGAGCACAGCGTGGCAGCGGCGGCGGCCGTGCGCAGAAAAGACACGAAAGAACCCGAAAAACGCCAGGCACGACCGGCGATTGTTAAGAAGCACGTGTCTCGCGTTTGACGGCCTGCTCAATGAGCTGTTTGGCCGTGCCGTCTGCTTTGTCGGCAGGTACACTGATTGCCAAGAGAGATGTGAAAATGCTGGCCGCTCTAAATAATGGGAGCACATAAACTTGTATTTCGACTCTTTATGCACCCACATAAAGCTTCGCTGTATGTAGATTACAACTCGTTGGGTCTGCTGCTTTTTCTGTAGCATATTATCATTTTTCATGAAGTGATTAAACTGGTTCTGATTATGGTTCTGAACTTTCAAAAGTGCTCGTACAAGCATTGATCATTCACGTTCCTTCTTAGAGACTGGCCTCCAGGGCTGCTTTCATGGCACGAACTATTTTATTGCTTCTATTGCTCCAGTTGCAATTGGCGAAGATTTATGCCAGCCAAGTGCAAATGTGACGCTGTGATTCTGGCGTTTTTCCGGTGAGACAATAACTCATGTTCGTTTTGAGCTGTAGTACTTCTTTTTAATTTACCGGAATGATCCTGCATTGTTAAGCTGGCATGATGCAATGATTTGCAAAATTTTGGCGGAAAACCATTCATATTTTTTGCTATAAGGCGAAGTGGTAGGGTAAGGCCGGGTAAAATGAGGCTGATATTTGCAAGTTGATGTTAACTTTCTTGCTCGTAATTATACTTGGGAAAAATACAATACAATGAGAACGTTTCTTGGTATAAGAAAATAACGGCACTGAAACTAGTCTAAGTATTGTGTAAGTGTTAAATAAAAATGATTAAAAAAGTATGAAATGTCTCATTTTACTCCGGGGATTGGGGCAAAATGAGACAGGTCGAAGGAGCAAAATGAATCAACCCCCCAAAATAACACAATTCCTTACTTGCAAACGAGATATTTGTAGTAGGTCCCATGGGCCATCAAGTAGGCTTCATGGGCCCACTCGCTGAAACTTCTGCACTGAATCCGCACGCGAAACCTGCGCTGCCGTGCGGCGTAAACAGGACCCCGCAGGCTACTAAGTGTCACAGGTATATCCGACGTGATGGGGAGTGCGTATGTGGCGAAACTGCGTCGTTAGAGATCCGGTGGCATCGCGTGCGCGCCCATGCACATGTTCAAAGGCCAGCAGACGCGCGAAAAGGGTTTGAGCTGCAACGGCGCCACCGAGCGCTGACGATTGTCGGGGATCACCTTAAAAAAGCGCCAGGCACGCCGTCGTCCGTAGAAGCACTACCATCTTTGGTACTCTTATAAGTGTCCAGGCTGCCTGCCATGTTTTCTACGGAATAACTATGTAATAAAACAAATTATACCTAAATGTCATCACCACAACAAATATACTTCATCAAAAGGACAATTCATTTAATAAACCAAACTTTTCCAACTTTTTTATGCCTGCTATCCTAACCATCAGGTAGGCACAAAACGGCAAAATATCACCATCTTGCGGATTTGCATGATGCTGATTTCGTGATGTACTTACAAACTGCTTTAGCTGTTTCATTTTTCCATAGTGATGAAACATAAGGTAAAGTGTGAGTACACGCACTGATAAAAACTTAATGCCAAAACACGACAACTAAAACAACAATGCATTAAAAAAATGTTCTCGTTGCAGGATCTTTAGTAAATGGGTATCTTTCACGTATTGGCTATGGCTTCTATTTTGTAGTTACACGATGCCACCAAACATTATTAAGAAGTTGGTCCATGCCCATGAGTTTAAAGTTAATGCAGGTCACTAGCAATTATAACCGGGATCATGACATACGTCGCTGAAAATTATTAGCGGCCGGAAAATTTGTTTCTTAATTGTCGCTGCGCTATGTTTAATAATAATTTTATAATACCCCCTGAAACATCCTGTAATTTCTCGTGCGTACATTCTGTGACGACATATTGCCACGTGAGACCTTGTATCTTATATCATGTGAGATACAAGGTCTGCTACACACATCTGACGTGTTGCTGTTACGACAGAAGAACGCCCCCTAAACTGGTCAGCGCCATGGTCGCAGGCACTTTCTGGCTGCGAGGCTAAAGGGATGGTGGTGTCCCAAACAAAAGACGGTTCACGGCCGTAAACGAGGAAAAAGGGGCTGTAGTTTGTTGTGCGTTGAACGGCAGTATTATATGCAAACGTGACGAAAGGAAGTATAGTGTCCCAGTTTGTGTGGTCGGGTTTCACATACATGGAGATCATGTCGGACAGAGTTCGATGGAAACGCTCGGTAAGCCATTGGTCTGGGGATGGTACGCAGAGGTGGTCTTATGGATGGTGTTTGAGGCTTGCAGGACTTCAGCAAGAACATGGGAAAGAAATGTCTTGCCACGGTCACTTAGAAGAACACGAGGCGCACCCTGGCGCACGATAATGGCTTGCAGGACAAACTCGGCGACCTCAGAGGCCGCACCAGAAGGAAGAGCTGCCGTCTCAGCGTAGCGAGTGAGATGGTCCACGGCGGTGACAATCCAGCGGTGACCCGCGGGTGTAAGCGGAAGGGGTCCGTATAAGTGTATGCCCACGAATTCAAAGGGAACGGACGGGCACGGCAATGGTTGTAAAGGGCCGGCGGGAAGAGAGGTCGAAGGTTTTCGATGTTGGCATGACGGACACGAGACGTACTTGGCAACAGTAGTAGACAGGCCAGGACAGAAACAGCGAGTCTTAATGCGGTCGTAGGTTTTATGAAATCCTAAGTGGCCAGCCGTTGCGTCGTGAAAAGCTTGTAAAATTTGCAGGCGAAGTGAGCGAGGGACGACTGGGACCCATCGGTGACCGGTAGGGTAGTAAACTTGCCGCAATAATGAGCCATCATGAAGTTTAAAGCGTGCCAGTTGTTGTCTTAAGCGGCTGTTGAGAGGACGGGATAAGCCAGTGAGCCGGTCGATAATTGTGCGGCAGTACGTATCTGCACGTTGGAGGGAGGCGAGGTCTTCTGAGGACAGAATGTCGACCGAAGTCACGAACCGTACCGGGGCCATGGTTGTGGTCGGTTGGCTGGGTGGTGCAGAACGGAGGGAAGGGGAGACATGGGCATTTGGTGACAACGGGCAAATAGATAAAGCGTCAGCATCTTGATGTTGCCTGCCAGACCTATATGTGACAGTGTAGTCGTACTCCTGCAAACGCAGAACCCAACGGCCGAGGCGTCTGGACAAATTCTTCAGGGAGGATAACCAACACAGAGCATGGTGGTCAGTCACAATTGTGAATTGGCGGCCATATAAATAGGGGCGAAACTTTTGTATGGACCATACGATGGCGAGGCATTCTTGTTCGGGGATAGTATAGTTTCACTCAGCAGGAGAAAGAGTACGACTCGCGTAGGCCATGACTTGCTCTTCAGACGCGTGGTTCCGCTGCAGCAGGACAGCGCCTATTCCATGCCCACTTGCGTCAGTGTGGAGGATAGTAGAGGCTGTGGGATGAAAGTGACGAAGCACTGGTCCTGATGTGAGGCATTGCTTGAGGGTCTGAAAGGCGGCTTCACATTCATCCGTCCAGGTAAAGGGTGTGGTCGTGGTCAGGAGTTTATGAAGAGGAGCTGCGGTAGTCGCGAAGCCACGGACAAAGCGGCGGAAGTACGACGCTAATCCGAGAAAGCTGCGAGGGTCTTTATGTGTGGTTGGTGTTGGGAAATGCTGTACAGCAGCGACCTTGTCGGTATCTGGCTCAATGCCGTGCTTGCTGACCACGTGACCTAACACATTGATGCTGCGGCTCGCAAAGCTGGAGACCAGCCTTGGCTAGACACGTGAGAACGTCGTCTAAACGTTCTAGGTGCTGGGAGAAGCTGGACGAAAAGATGACAATGTCGTCCTGGTAACATAGGCAGGTTTTCCATTTGAGTCCGCGTAGTACGGTATCGATCATTCGTTCAAATGTGGCTGGCGCATTGCACAGACCAAAAGGCATTACGTTGAATTCGAAAAGGCCATCAGGTGTTGCAAACGCCGTCTTCTCTTTGTCGGGCTCATGCATCGGGATCTGCCAATATCCAAAACGCAAGTCGAGGCTCGAAAAGTATTCGGCACCTTGTAAGCTATCCAAAGCATCGTCAATACGGGGCATAGGATATACATCTTTACGGGTAATTTTGTTTAGTGCCCTATAATCGACGCAAAAGCGTACCGAACCGTCCTTTTTCTTTAACTAGGACAACAGGAGACGACCAAGGAAAAGTGCGAAAAGTGCAACAGGAGACGACCAAGGGCTTGCTGAAGGCCTTATAACGTTCCGTGCGAGCATGCCGTTGACTTGGTCTTCTATAACTTTCCGTTCAGCAGACGATACACGGTAAGCGCGGCGACGAATGACGTGAAATCCGTCGGTTTCGATGTGATGAGCGGCCACGGTTGTTTTACCCAAGCCATACGAACACACGTCAAAGAAAGGTTGGTGTTTCCTTAAGATGGTCAGCAAGGCATCAGTCTGAGTTGGGCTCAGATCTGAACTCACAGTGGCCCTGAGAGCGCTGGGTGAACCGTCCGTGGGCGTACACTCGGCGAAGGAGGAGACAGGCGAAGCAGTGACGACGCATACTGGTGCTGCGTCGATAAGCATGGCAACAGTGGACCCCTCCGGCAGCAGAAGTGGCTCTGATGTCGTGTTGTAGGCGGTCAGACTGGCGCAGCCGCGTGAGAAACGCACTAGACTAGAAGCGATGGCGATTCCCAGAAAAATACAGCGCTGAGAAGGGGAAACCACTGCGTCGCCGTCGATATTTTCGCTAGATCTAATGGTGAGGTTGTGGGCTTGGCCGGGTGGAAGAACAAAATCTGCCGCTGTGACAAGGTGGGGCGGCGAGGAATCGGCAGCGTCAGAGAGCTCGGTGTCTGTAATATGTATAAGTGGTTGTCCGCACGAAATGACAGCAGATGCAGCTGACAAGAAATCCCAGCCTAAGATGATCGGATGAGCACACGAGGAAAGCACAGTAAACTGAATATGATGGCGAATTCCGTCGATGAGGACACGAGCAGTACACTGTCCGGTAGGGTAAATCGGACTGTCATTGGCGCCACATAAGACCGG
Source organism: Dermacentor silvarum (assembly GCF_013339745.2). NCBI lineage: Eukaryota > Metazoa > Arthropoda > Arachnida > Ixodida > Ixodidae > Dermacentor > Dermacentor silvarum. The sequence goes on from NC_051154.1 coordinate 111,568,921, forward strand.
ACCAACATACGGAGTTTGCACTTTTCGTAGACGGAAGCATAGTTCGCGATGAATAACAGAGATGGCGGCGCCAGTGTCTATAAGAGCGTCGACAGAAACACCTTCCACACAAACAGCGAGTAAATTAGTCGGGCGAGCAGGAGGAATTGGGGCAGATCGCAAACAAGCTGCTTCTCCTCCAAAAACTGCAGCGTCTAGTTTTCCGAATGGTTGTCGAAAGAATTGAAGGCAGGACGCAAGGGCGATGAAGTACGGCGGAACGGTGACAGCGAACGACGACGGGGTGAGCGAGAAGACCGAGACATGCCTTGGGACAACGGAGGTGAGGGCGAGCGACGTGAGGAGGATATATAGGGTCCTGGAACGTAGGTGTCAGATCTGGGCACATAGTCGCTCTCATTGGTGGAATAGCCACGTCGTTTATCTTGTTGCCGCCAGCGGCAGAAACGAGATATATGACCACGTATGCCACAGTAGAAACATACTGGGCAGGAAGGGCGCCAGGTAGAGTCGTATGGTTGCACGGGGCCTTCGCTGCCATCGAGGCCAGGTGGTCGCAGACAACGGCAGCAGGTGCAGATGGAACTGGGACCGCTGGCCGCGAAGCAATCTCGGCGTAAGAAGGTGCACAAACAGGCGCAGGGGACCGGGCATGTGTGACACTTGGCATGGACGCCAGTTCTTCTTTAATGATCTCGCGCAAATTGGGAGGAGGAGCGCGCAAAGACGCAATGGCGGTGTTGGCCGGAGCATGGCCGTGAAGCTCCTCTCGCACAATGATGCGGATGAGCGCTCGCAACTCGTCGTTGTCGTTAAGGTGAGCGTCGCAGGAGGCGCGTGGAAGACGAAAGGAGCAAATCGTAGCAAGTCGTTGGCAAGTCGTGATGATGCCACTAACGGAAGTGGGGTTCTGAATAACGAGGGCGTGAAAAGCAACGGAGTTGATGCCCTTCAGGATATGGCGGATACGTCCCACTTCGGGCATGTCACTCTGAGCGGCAGAGAGCCAGAACGTCTTCAATGTAAGAGGTATAGGATTCCTCGGCACCCTTGATGCGGGTCGCGAGCTTCTGTTTCGCTACCTCGGAGCGCCCAGCAGATGTGCCAAATATCTGTCGCAGCTGCGCAGTAAATGCTGTCCAATCAGGGAAGTCGCGCTCATGGTTGAAAAACCAAGTTTGGGCGACCTGCCTCAGGTAGAAGGCAACATTGCGGAGCTTTTGTGACTCGTCCCAATGGTTGCAAGCGCTCACCCTGTCCTACTGGTCAAGCTAGTCTTCCACGTCTTCGCCGCGAAGGCCAGAAAAAACCTGAGGGTCGCGTTGCGGTGCGGTAACGGACCAAATAGGACCAACTGGCGGAGCTGAGGTGGTGGCAGCAGTGGATGCGGTGGTTTGTGCCATGACTGGTGTTGGCGAGCGCAACCGTCGACCAGAGCGGTGCTCCAGGAATGACCGGTATAGAGCAAGAGGACGAGGAAATCAACGCACCTCCACCACTTGTGAGACGACGCCCGGGACGAAGGCAGAGCTCTTGTATTGTTACACAGCGCGAGACAGCCCACGAACACCAACCCGACAAAATTATGATGATTATGAGGATGGGTATATACACATGAAGACGATGATGAACTGCACAGTTAACGCTCACACTATATTTTAAGCAGTTGTTTAACTTGTGTACTAAAGCCTGTACGATGGTAACAATTAAACGCTAAAGGAGGCTAATCACTGGCATACAATGAATTTTCCAAGGCAGATTATGTTAAAATAAGAAGGTGGAACGTGCTTCGGAGCCTAAGGGTTCGACAAATCCATTCACTACTCATTGTTTCTATGCTATAGACACTTTCGCTGTTTACAAACATAGGCCCTGGACGGCTTCTGGTTATGCCCACTGACATGGTGAAGTTTGCGGCAAGTTGTACAAATATATATAATGGTATTGAGACATTATACGCCTTTATTTTACGTTAAAACGTAATAAGGGACTTTCCGTACATAGAAACAACTCAAAAACAAGCGTTCTCCGTTTCGGCGTAGTAGACTGATAAGGCACGTGACAGAAGCCTCTTGGGGCCACCGGGCTCGCCACTGTTATCGCGCGCGTAAAACCGTCTATACACTCTTAATCTCATTCCACATAGGTTTGACTGAGTAAGTTGAAGATATTTGCAATAATGTTCCACTTGCTATGCTATGTGAAACGTATGTGGGACGAATGTCCTTGACCGTCGGCCCATTTCATCGGTCGAGGTTCTTCTCACTGCTGCTATATAACACCTTAAATCGCGTTCCACCTAAGTCTGAATAAGGAAGAGGAACATCTTAACCTCGCTTCGCTTGGGTTATAGCAGCTAAATGGAATATTTTTGCAAAAATGTTCCATTTACTTGGCTGAACCTATGTGGAACTAGATTAGGAGTGTTGATGAAGCGCTGCACTGGCAGTAGTGCACAGACAGTAGCCACCAGGTTGTCTTCAAGTATAGGCTGAATGTGAAAATCGATTAGTGATGCCAGAGGCAATTGACTCGGCGTTATCAAGAATTTAGTGGCCATACTGTCCGCACCCAGCATGGAGCGCGTTCCCTTCGTTCGCAGCCTGTTGGAGAGAAACAATTCTGTGTGGTGCGCACATGAGCTTTTTCCTTTCTTACCCCCTCCCCCCCCCCTCCCCCTTAAATTTTGCGGGTTCTTCTTTAAACAGGAAGGAAGGAGCTACACAAAAGGTTGTCCGCTGCAAAAGACTAAAGCTGATGTTTTCAAGCTTGCTTCAAAAACCTACGTATTTTCATAGTGGCTTTACGGTTACCCACTAGAAATTTGGTTTGAAAATATGTGCTAACATTTTATTGAAGGAGAACACAATAGCACCGCAGGCTTCTTGAGACGGCTAATAACATGGTGTCCTGGGTTTCATCCATTCATAGAAGGCTTCACTTTCTTAAAATAAGAAAAACGCTACTGCATATTATCTGGGACACTCTCACTATCCGTAGCTTAAGTACAGCAAATGCCGGCTTTCGCCGTGCCGTTGATAGCTGACTGAACTCGCAGGACGAGCTTGGAACGGGAAGGTCTGGCAGAGCCGTCATTCTTGGCTTGACTGTTGTCTTGGCCTGTCTGTTGCATATTTTGTCAGGCCTTTAGTTCATGCGCTGCTTCGGACTTACTGTATATTTTCGCAACAGGCGGCTATCACGTGGCTTGGCTTACGCATGCAAATTTAGTAACCTCGGGACAACTTTCGAGTTCTGTGCAGCACGTCACGTAATGCAACGCATCCTCTTCTGACCGACTGCCTAAGGTGAAAATAGAGGGTATTTTTTTAATACCTTCATCGGTAAACACTGGCCACACGGGACGAACAAACTATGCAAAGGTCAGTGCACAGGCTCGAACTGGCTGAACGCAAAACGGGACTGAATTGGCTGGGCAAACTGTCCGCCTATATTTTTCTTTTTTTTGGTATTTGCCTGAACCACCCTTTATTACCATTATTATCTGGCAAAGACAATTTTTCTAACCTGTACGCCTAGAGAACAAATATATACATTGTGCACTACCGTTATGTGCACGACCGTTATGATGAATTCACTCGACATTTTTCTTCCACTAGAACGGCGAGGGCGCTAGCTCTCATAGCAAAAATGATTGCTACTTCAGCATTGCAAGGACTTACTAGACTTGTGTTTTGGGTTTCGTTGAATGATGGTCCCGCCAGGAAGACAAGCGGGTCTCACAGGTCTGCAATAACTTAGAAGACGGGCGTACGCACGACAGTGTTTATGTTTCAATGTGTATGCATGTGACTGCTGTCCTGCAAGAAGGAATGCGCCATCTGAAGAAGAGTTTACCCGGTAGAGCGATGAAGGCGTCTCCTGGGACTCCTTCTCGATGGTGGTGCGGACCTCCTTGGTGACGCCCGAGAAGGGGTCCTTGATGTGCTCCACCGAACTCTTTACCTCGCGCATGGTGTCGGGACCCTTGTCCTGCATTGTACATGGAAAAGTAGAACCATTAGGTAGGCTATAGTATGCATTTCTTTTTTTTTCGCTAGGATGTTTTCAAATTTTGACTTCCGCAGCCACACATAGGGTGAACTTCGCGTGCATTTTGTAAATGTTTCGGCAGCAAAAAAGAAACAATACCGCTCTGTGCTAGAGCGCGGCTAGGCCCGTAGAAGCTATCTCCTTATCCCTATTTTGATTAGTGACCCGTGCGATATATTATTCGGGACAAACGACGTTCTCCTATTGAAACCACGCTTGTTTACATCTTAAAGCTCCATGGCCAAGTCTATGTCCCGAATTACTGGACTTATGGACGCTTCTCTGAAAATTACCTTCCGTGCAATGCAAGAAGTTCAAAAGAAAAAAAAAACAACTAGAAGTACAGAGGGAACAAAGCAATTTTTTGTTTTGTATGTTAAGTGTTTTCGTATGTTAAACACAGTAGATGCTTAAAGACGAATGCGACACTTTTGTGTGTCACGATATATACTACCTGCCTGACGTGCAAGTATTGTACATCCGAAATTGATCTACACAAGTGCGTATGTGCCCGCACAGGTGAATCAGATTGTGCGTCTATAAAATGCATACAGTAGTACCGTAGGAATAAAGATGCAGATATCTGCATGCAGAGTTTCTTGTATAACATAACTCCGGGCACTGGCAGCGGCGCTCTGATTGTTCGGCCACCGTCCACACGGACATTGCATACCTCTGATGTCTTTCTCAATTCCTTCATTTAACCTTTCGTACTTTCTGTACGGGATTCAACATAATACAAGCTGCCTCCCTGATTTCGCCCCCCCCCCCCCCCCCCCCACACACACACACACACACATTTTCTTGACATTATGTAAGGAATTGTGGGCGCACAAATACGGCGCCAGATACTCCTTAGCTCTTGCATTATCTTTAACCAAAACATTGTTTTGCGTTTTGCATAATCAAATAAATGAATTGCAAACGGTATCTGGTGCCAGATTCACAATGATTTTCATTTGCATTTGTCATTAACCTGCAGCCTTTACTTATCCTCTCTATCACAATTAGACAGGTCTTGTTCTTGAAAATCTCTCGAACTTACGAAGTGCTTCATGAATACCGGTCCTGATTAGAAACGTAATTTTACTGCCATCTGCCTGCTCCTTAAAAAGAAATACTTATCTCTACTGCCTACCGATACCTTCGATGAAATCAAGCCAAGCCGACGAGAATAAACTTCATATATATATATATATATATATATATATATATATATATATATATATGCTTGCGTGGCCTCTACTAGACCCTGTAATTACATCTGGGGCCTAGTTCACAAAGGCTGAAAGTTTATAAGCCCTTCTTGCCTGTGTGCGGTCGCCTCCGCCAATATTATGCTCGCTACACGCTGTTTTGTGAACATGAGCCCCGAGATTTAACGGTTTTCGAAAGCTGAGTTATTTACTCAGTATACGCGTCTGGCTATGGCAGCCGCGCACGGAAAAAAAAAAGAAAAAAAAAAGTGGCTCGGTTTCACAAAAGCTTCGGGCGATCAAGCGTCCAATAACGTAAAGCTCTTATGCAAGACCAGTTTTTGTGAATAATAATCACGATAATCCTAACTGTCTGCATGCTCATATTACGACCACATATAATAATACCCTACTTATCGAGTATGTGCGCTAATAAGGGGCTTTCAGCTCGAATGAACGCCGGTCTATTTCTTTATTGCACAATTACGGCAAGTGCATTAAGAAAGGCTGTGTAATATGAAATAAATTAATCGAAAAAAATCAGTCAAAACAAAAAAATTTTTAATTAAGAACTGCTATCGCTGAGGTAAGACGAGTGTCATTTCAATGCGGAGGACGTAAAAAAGTGTGTTTGAAAGAAGAAAGGAACAAAAAGACAAGCAAAACTATCAGCCCCCCCCCTTCTCCTCTGTCCCCGTTACGCTCCCCGCGTGTCACCTGAAAGGGTACGAAAGGCCTCGGGATGTTTCCCAGGTCACTGAGCGGTCCCTTCAGGCTCGGGCCGGTCCTCGGAAGAGCGCTCGTACTGGTCAGCAGGCCCTTCGAAAAGGCGCTACTTCCGGTCGGAGAGATCTTCGGAAAGAATGAGCTTCCGGTCGGTGCTGTCCAAACTGGAGCCGCGGCGGCGGTTTGCGTTTCGGTCTTCGGGTGCGGGTTGTCTTTCGGCTTGTTCTCGTTCTCCTTGTTCTGCTCGTATCCCCTGCACACATGACACCGGAATCGGAAGCGTTGCCGCCTATACTCCACACTCGCGCAGATTCAACTCTGAAAACGAGCAAAATACTATAGCCTGGTCCCGCTATGGACCTGTACTGCCTGTTTGTACGGGTCCCGGCCTCGAGAACTGTGCGCATTAATATATTTCGAGAATCTAGCAAAATAGATCAGTCTAACCAAGAGGAAGGCTGTGTTGCGATAGACTTTGGCACTCAAGATTAAAAAAAATATTATTGGGTTTTACGTGCCAAAATCACGATATCATTATCAGGCATGCCGTAGTGGGGGACTCCGAAATAATTTGAACCACCTGGGGTTTTTTAACCCCAAAATTATAAGTCATATTACTACGAGAATCACAGTATTGATGGTGGATAACTGACCGGAGATATAATCTCATAAGAATTAAATTGGAGGTTGACAGGTATGTTTTACAGGTTGACACACGTATGTCTTTCAGGCTTGGTGACCTGGTTCTTAATTCTCGTTCATTCAATCAGAAAGAATGGCTGACGTGATTAATGCAAATTACAAGGAAAAGAAGCACAGAATAAAACGTCGTACATTAGGTGAAATAAGCAACCACTGTGCGGTGTAAATCAGCGAATAAGGAAGATTTTTTTCGAGCTGTGTGATGGTTATGTGGGAAGCGGAAAGTGGCAGCGCGTGCGCTCAGTTTAAACCGGAATGAGTGTCACACGATTTAAACGTAACAAGGGCAACGACTACCATATTACATCCACTTACACACACTCGTACTCCACGCGCAAAATTTGCGGTTGCGGTTAAGCTAGAAAGCAGGCTTTGTCTGTATGCTCTTCGTTCGACGCCCGAACACTCCTTCTCCATGGTGGACTCATTAGGATAGATTGCAAACCATCCACTGGCTGAAATATGTAGATACCCTGGCCTCAGGCATCAGGTAACCATGAAATGTCATAATATTGGCAGAATCAAATAAATAAATAAATAAATAAATAAATAAATAAATAAATAAATAAATAAATAAATAAATAAATAAATAAATAAATAAATAAATAAATAAATAAAAGTGAATCTATCCACAGAGCTACAAGAGCGCTGCTGTGGTTCTTAATAAGGGACAAGTGGATGCGTGGCCGCTTTGAAATGCGTGGTGAACATTCACATCTGCGCGTCCACCATTCTGCCGATTTTCCCTCTCTTCATTCTCGTGTCCCCTATCTACGTCGACGTCTCTGATGACATAAAAACCAAGCTCAAGCATACATATTTATAAAAATTAAATAATAAATTTGTTAATTTATTTATTATTTATTTATTTATTCCTCTTCAACTTAATGAAGAGCGTTTAAAACAAACAATTGTCCTGCCTTGTATATTGTAAAATATCAAACTGGGTGTGATCCCAGAGAACCTTTTGACAATTTCTTTCTCGCTTGATTTCTCAGACGGCATAGAAATCATGAGCAGAGAGGCAGATACTTTTCATCCAACTTTTTTTAAGCCTTCTATTATGACTGACAGGAATGGACCATGTCACCATGGTGCCGTATAGACCTAATAAATTTATGCGAGAAATAACTGCTGGATGATATAAAAACTAAGCTCAAGGATACTTATTTTTACAAATTAATTAATCAATTTATTTATTTATTCCTCTGTCGTGCTTTAATCCATCACATAAGTGCACATTTCTAATTTTTTTTTTTTGTCTTGGGAGGAGAAGCGGTATGGCAAAGTATGTTGGCAGGACCTGCGTGCTGACATGTCATTACTACTGTAGTAATGAAAAAAGAAAGCTGGATTGGTTGGTTATAAGAACTGTGAAGCGTTATTTACAGGCGTCAATTAAAGATGGCACAGAGCAGGACCAACAGTGAACTTCAACTAGTCGTTTGCTTCATGACAAGTTAGCGTTTTGGAAAAATTCAACTACTAATACATTTAAATTCCCTAGTCAAAGCTATTATTTCGGCCGTTTGTCCTGTATGTACTAAGCAGCGGTAAATCATCTTTGAGAATGTTATGTCGTCAGTAATGAGCAAGTAATATAGGGATGAATTTCAAACACTAACATCGCCCCATGCACGAAGGTGCTAGGTGCATTATATAAATATTGATGATGATCCGTCTTAAAGCAAAGAGGAGGTGCGAATTGCTAATTGTTCGCACCAACAGATAATGCTGTATTAGTAGGCTTCCGATTTTTCACAGTTGGTTTTTAACGAAATGTGGAAGGTATTTTAGAGTTTTTTTTATCGGCTTAAAGATGGATGTAAGTAATTTAAATAATTTAAATTGTTACGTGCCAAAACCACGATCTGATTATGAGGCACGCCGTAGTGCTCAGAAGCATTAATTTCGAGCACCTGGGGTTCTTTAACGTGCGCCCAATGCACGGTACACGGGCGTTTCTGCATCTCGCCTCCATCGAAATGCGGCCGCCGTGGCCGGGATTCGATCCCGCGACTTCGTGTTTAACAACGCAACACCATGCATAGCCGTTAGGCAAACACGGCGGGCATGAGTGTAGTTCTGTGCGATGTTGTGTGAAGATATTAAAAAGCGGATGTTATTGGTAAAAAAACACAAAATGTTTAGAACGCCACCATCACGGGTTCTTGGCATCGGCGACGCGTGTCTGACAGCATTGCATAATGGGGAATTTCATTCCACGTATGAAAAGTGCAACACGATGATAAGAAATACAAAGTGAAGTTAACAGGACGAACTTTTGTTAATATTTTTGTTTGAAAAACGCCTCGCAAAAGTTCAAATAAACGCAAAACACAAACAAACTTTAGAAAGCACGTACGCGTAGTAGAGCAGGAAAATATTTATTTGAAGGTCGGCTAACAACACCACCAAAATAATAATGAAGAAAACACGAATCATAAGCAAGCGAAGTGTTGTACTTGTTCAAAGAGGGAAGCCCAGAGCACGCGTTCCTTTGTTAAGTTATACGCGACCAGCAACCGTGTTTGAACGATGCGCTCGAACTGTTTCAGCGAAATCCGCGTAATTTCAGCGTATAACTTTCGTGGTGCCGCAAGCGCTCTTTGACGCAAGCAGCGACGGCTATACTATGCTTATGCGTCGAGAAAGCTTAGCGATCAAAAGCGCCTTCCACGAAAACAGGCGCGTTCGACGAAAACTGGAGAGCGTATGATAATGCCCTGTTTGAATTTTGCTTTTTTATAGTTTCAGTTTTTTTTAAAATTCAGCAAGGGGAAATATTAGGGGGAACATATTAGGAAAGGGTGATTTCCGGCTCTTGAAAATTACTTTCGACAGTCTGCCTGTTTGCTAAGCGTCGCAAATGACATGTCGTAATCCCATGTGCGCAACGCGCCATTCCTACAGCACAGAAATGAAGGCTGCTGCAGTATCTAGAAAAGCGGCACTGCTGCAACTATCTTAGATACAACCTTAATTTACACTTCATATTTCACAACAACAATCTGCAAGGTCGTCGTGAATCTCCACATCGGGTGCTTCTCATTTCAATGCGCGTTGCCATTTCCTTGCTGCCTGCCTGCACATGCAGGAATGTTTTTTATTGCAATGACGTGCTGTTGGCACAATCCCGAATTGCTTCCCGAGAATGCCTGCGAGGTGTGTTCCGTGACTAGGGAGCAGAGCGTATTGAGTCAAAATAAAGCTACGAGGTGCACGGTGAACAATTAAGGAGAAATATATATATATATATATATATATATATATATATATATATATATATATATAAAGCAATCTCCTGATCACTTCGTTAGGTTTTAGAGATGCGATGGGGCCGGCTCCCATTCTGAGAAAGAGGCACACTTGAACGTCGGCCGCTTTTTGTATGTCTGTATGTCGAGTGGATGCTCTTCACGCTTTCGTCTTCTCGGCTTGAGCCGCGAGAACACGCGGACGAGAAGGCAGTGTTGTCTGAAGCTTGGGAAACAATGACCTTCTTCCAAGCCCCCTATCGTAGCGACGTACTCCTGTGAAGCCTTCGCTTAGGCCCACTCATTTTCTATCTAGTTTGGCTCTTTAAAACAAGAAGTCGCCATTACTGGCTCCATCGCACTGCCCAACTAAGAACAAATGGGAACTAGGGGAGACCATTGCGATGAGGTGTCGAAACACACGGCGGCCGCACTGAAGGCGTTGATGCTTAGTTTTGGATAAATTTTATCAATATTTAAGGAGGGAGATTTTTTTTTGGCTTTCCGGTAAACATAGAAAAGTGGGATGATAACTTGATGCCTTCACTACAGGGTGAAGGACGCTGGTGGAAACTAACCTGCGCACTTGGATGACCAACTCAGGGCAGCCGGACTCAACAATAGCCATGGCTTCATCGTGGCTAAGGTTATCGCATGGCTGCCCATTGATGCTGATCAGCTGGTCGCCTTCGAGCAGCACTTGGTAGGCTTTACTCTTGCGCCGCGTCTGCGTGGAGAAGAGAAAGACGTGCCGGTCAGTGAAGGGCCAGCATGCAGGCCGCTAGAGAGTGTTACATGCACTGAGCCAATGTTTCGCATCACTTTTCTCATTCCGCACCGAAGAGCTATCTGGCAACCTCTTCGGTGAAGAAAACCACTCCAGAATCGCCACAAGGAGGTCACGAAAGAAGAACGCTTTCACGCTTCGGAAATCATCATCATCATCAGCCTATATTTATGTGCACTGCAGGACAAAGGCCTCTCCCTGCGATCTTCTATTACCCCGGTCTTGCGCCTGCCTTTTCAACAGTGGCATGTTACGTCGCGTGTCGGGTATCGATGTGGTTGATGGAATATCAGACCACAAATTAGTGTGCATGGGCGTTAAACTGAATGAAGTGACCAAAACAAAGCGGGAAGAGCGAGTGGTCTCGGTCTTCTCGCGTGCCAATGACGTAGAAATACTAGACACACTTGACTTACATTTTTCTCGATTTTCCACGTTTTCTGAGTCTAGCACTTGTACTGTTGACGCCTTTTGGTGTTTTGTCAAGAACCTTGTACTGCGATGCGGTCAGGACTTCGTACCAACAAAAGTAAAGATTATAAGAAATGTTCGCCCGTGGATTACTATGCCAATGGTTCGCTTGGGAAGAAAAGCGAAAAAGTTAAGAAAACAACATCATCAGATCCCATCCCCGTCGTGCATGCATAAATTCAGTGTCGTGCGCAAAGAGTTGAAAGACAGTATTAAAAAAGCAAAAGATTATTATTATAACGTTACTTTAGAGAACTTCTTACTTTCGTCCCCAGCAAACTTTTGGCAGCACTTTTCTCCTAGAAAGAACTGCTTCCTTAATATGTGTATAAATGGTGCTATTGTTACGAACAAAAAGTAATTGCGGAATCATTTAATGCATTCTTTTGTTAAGTGTTTACCGATGATAATGGTAGAAGGCCATGCCCCCAAACACCTCATGATATTCCACCAATAAGTGACATCTCGATATCTGAGGAAGGAATCTTTTCGCTGTTACTTAATATCGATCCAAAAAAGTCGCCTAGTATAGATAGCATACCTAACGCATTTCTGGTGAGGTATGCTGAATGGTGCTCTAAGTTTTGTGCATTATTTTTCAGAGATCATTTTTTCAGCGCGAGCTTCCCAGCGATTGGAAATTTGCAAAAATTGTTCCTTTACCCAAAACATGAAATACTACCCTCATTTCTTCCTACAGACCTATTTCCCTGCTGTGCTCATGCGCAAAGGTTTTAGAACACATCATATTCAAGCACCTGTCACTTTTTCTCGAAGAACATAATCTAATCAATGACCGACAACACGGCTTTCGTAAAGGACTCTCAACTATCACACAACTACTGGAAACTGTTCACGATATTGCAGCTATTCTAGATAAACAAGGTCAAATTGACATGATATTCCTTCTTCTTTCTGGGGTTTTACGTGCCAAAACCAGTTCTGATTATGAGGCACGCCGTAGTGGAGGGCTCCGGATTAATTTTGACCACCTGGGGTTCTTTAACGTGCACTACAACGCAAGCACACGGGCGTTTTTGCATTTCGCCTCCATCGAAATGCAGCCGCCGCGGCCGGGATTCGATCCCGCGATCTCGTGCTCAGCAGCGCAACGCCTTAGCTGACTGAGCCACCCCGGCGGGTGACATGATATTCCTAGACTTTGAAAAAGCGTTTGATCGCGTTACCCATCCCAAACTTTTGGCAAAACTCAAACCTATACTGAAAAATGATACCTTAATTTCATGGATCGAGGCCTACCTCTCGTATCGAAGTCAAACTGCCACTATCGACAATGTGTGCTCCGATCCACGACCGGTGAAGTCAGGAATCCCTCAAGGTTCAGTGCTTGGGCCACTGTTCTTTTTAAAATTCATAAATGACATCACCCTTGATATTCCGGTTACTATTAAATTATTTGCAGATGACTGCATCCTTTATCAGGAAATATGCAGTCCACACGACCAGGCTCTCTTAAACACAGCTTTAATCAATATATCTTCTTGGTGTGAAGTCGGGCAAATGAAGGTCAACGAAAAGAAGACGGTGGCTATGAGAATGACGAGTAAACGGTTTCCCTAAAAATACGATTATTCTATGAATGGCCAAAAACTATCTTTCGTTGATACTTACAAGTATTTGGGCGCTATACTTAGCACTGATTTTAGGTGGAACGAGCATGTTGCTTACATCGAAAGGAAAGCTATGCAGAAATTGGGATTTCTGAGAAGGTCTCTGCGCAAATCCACACCAAAATTAAAACTGATTGCGTACAAAACTTACATCCGTCCAATTCTCGAGTACTCTTCCGTGGTTTGGGATCCGCATAGCCAAGAAAACATTAAAAAGCTTGAAATGATTCAAAGGAAAGCAATTAGATTTGTTTACAATCGCTACATTTCCTTTACATCGCCCACCGCACTTTTAAATAACGCTAACCTGGATACATTGCAGACAAGACAGGATGATCGCTTAAAAACCATGTTTTAATTTATCATGACAAGCTGCGCATAAACAAGGACACGTACATAGAATCCTTTAATCGTCGATCCACGCGATCTGAGCACCCAAAGAAACTGAGGGAGTATTCTTGCAAGACACGAGCTTTTAAAAATTCTTTTTTTCCGCGCACCATTACTGAATGGAATGCTCTTTCTGCTGATATAGTGAACTGCACTGCTGTTGAGTCGTTCCTGGCAAAGCTGCGACAACAATCCACTTGACCTTACTTCGTCGTACATGCCCCCCCCCCTCCTCCTATCTGGCCTCGCTTAACGCACGCGCGCGCACTATGCTTCAATGTACGTTTTATTGCCTAGTACTTTTTCAGTGTGTTAAAAAAATTTGCTTGGTGTCATGTGTATCTTTCGGTGTTCGAAAGGCGTAATGTTTTGCAAGTTTATCTTGCGCTGTTTATATGTTCACTCGTTGCAGAGATGTTTTTCAAGAGATGTCTGTTGCCGTTATTCTGCCCTGTTTTTGTGCGTGAACGCGTAAGGCTATTGAATTGTTTAATTTCTAGTGTTAGAGTTTCTAATGTTTCAATTTCATGTACTCGTGGAATGAATCATGTTCTCCCTAGTACCTGCTTTGTAGACTTGCTTTGGCAAATTTTCCTGTTGCGCTTCTAGAATTGTCTCTCTTTGTTTTCAAATCTGTTTTTGTGTTTAAATAACGCTAACCACTCCTGCATAAGGCCCCATGTGAGAGGTGGGCAGTACTCCTGAAATAAATAAATAAATAAATAAATAAATAAATAAATAAATAAATAAATAAATAAATAAATAAACTGTCGTTGAAAGGAAAATTGTGCAATAATTGCATTCTACCGATGCCAACATATGGGGCGGAAACTTGGAGGTTAACAAAGAAGCTCGAGAACAATTTAAAGACCGCACAAAGAGCGATGGAACGAAAAATGTTAGGCCTAACTTTAAGAAACAGAAAGAGAGCGGTGTGGATCAGAGAGCAAATGGGGATAGCAGATATTCTAGTTGACAATAAGAGAAAATAATGGAGCTGGGCAGGCCATGTAATGCGTAGGATGGATAAGCGGTGGATTCTTAGACTTACAGAATGGAAACCAAGAGAAGGGAAGCGCAGTCGAGGACGGCAGAAAACTAGGTGGGGGGTTGAAGTTAGGGAATTTGCAGGCGCAACTTGGAATCAGCTAGAGCAGCTTCAGAAATAGGTTCAATAATTGTGACTGTGGAGGAGATTTTATGGTGGCCGCATGATTCGGACAGAAATAACTGAAGATTTTTAAAGCTCTTCCCCCACTTTGTGGTTCATATGTTTCTGGCCATATCTGGGAGGATACTCAACTTGGACCACTAGGTATGCGCTGGCCATGGGTGTCGACAGGGGGATGCAAAAGGGGCACTTGCCCCCCTCCCCCCAAGCAGCACTAGCACCCCCCCCCCCCCTCGCCGCGATGCAATGGGTTTCAACTGGGGTGCTGTGATTACAACAAGATAAAGTTCATCGTACTATCATTTGGCATTGTGGCTGGCAGTGAGACTGCCACTTCGTGTGCCGGCTGATGGATCCGTAAGGTTTCGGATTCACGGATGGCATGGGGATATGCCGTATGTAAAAAAAGAAAAAAAAAAGATCGAAAGAAAGAAACAAACAAAGAGAGAAACCGAAGTACTTATCGCCGACATTGGCGATCCCCTTCGATGGTTTCTGCCGCAATCTGTTTAGGTAGAAGTCGAGTGTACGCAATATTGCAAAAGTCGCCTTTCATAACAAGAAGAATGGCCAGAAAAGACAAACCATGGGACCGTTACTTATAGTTTAAAGCTTTATGACACAGATATCACGGAGATGATCGACCACATTATGTCCTTTGGGATGAAAACACGGCAAAGCACGTAAGGCTGGCAAATGGTCCTTGACGTTTAGTGGAAGCGCATTTACGTTCTGTACACTTATGTTCACGTCGTATACTCTCCTCCGATCATGATACGTTGGCAAATCCTTGTAATGACTGTCACCTTCATCGTCTGGGAACGTGCATCGATATTCGAAAATTCTTGCACGTGTACTGGTTTCCCGGCTAGGTTCTGGCGGAGCCATCCATTTTACGGCCATGCTTTTAAAGCCACTTTGATGATGAGCACTCTTTCTTGGTATTTCTTAAAAAGAGAGCGAGCTACACGTGAATAAAAAACGAAGATGGGAACCCGGCTATTATTCCTGCTTTATTTATTTATTTATTTATTTTATTTATTTATTTGTTTGTTTGTTTATGTATTCGTGGTACTCTTAGAGGCCCTCAGTTGAGATATTACAAAAGGGGGAAGAAAAACGAGGGACAAAAGAGAGAAAAGAAAAAATGCATGTGAAAGTTTAGGATGTTACAGCAGTAAGTAGACGTCTGTGGAAATGTTGAACATCAGACTGTGTGGCAAAGTGACATGGCGAGCTGTTCCAGTCGATAATGTTACGGGGAATCAAGGACCATGCCATAACGTGGCGCATTGCATCGGATACGTTTCAATTAGAAAGGATGCTCACGTTGTGGAAAGAGTGCTGGTGTTGCCTGAAAAAGATCACCGTGTAAGGAAGGGTGATGATACAGTTTATGAAATAGGCAGATGGAAGCGATTCTACGGCGAAGAGATAAAGGTGCATGTTGAGCACGTGTTTTCAACAACGTAACGCTGGTGTGATATGAATAATCAGAAAAAAGAAAGCTACGTAGTCACGCGGTTTTGTAGAGATTTTTTGTCATTAGTTAAATAAGTTTGACGGGAATCCCATATGGCTCATGCGTACTCGAGGTTAAGACGAATTACTGTTTCGTAGGCTAGTTTACGTAAGTTTATCGGGGCATGCTTAAGATTACGTTAATAATGCCAAGAGTACAATTAGCCGAGTCCACTGTGGTGTTTATGTGGTGATTCCATGTTAGATCAAGATATAGGTGAGCTCCAAGGTATTTGTAAGTTGAGATTTGATCGATAACATTAGTATATACATTCTATGAGGTCACTGCTCTAGCATGGTTAGTGAAAGACACAAACTTACTTTTTGTTAGGTTTAATGACATCAGTTAGGATTTGCACCATGTGTTTATTGTGTTTAGGACTTTTTGCAGGGCTTCACTGCCGTTATCGGAAGATCCGTTACGGTATACAACACAGTCGTGAGAAAATAGTTTAATATTGAACGTAATACAGTTAGACAAGTCTTTAATAAATACTAGAAAAAGCAGCGGGAGAAGCACACTGCCTTGAGGCACGCCAGACATCACTCAACTGCAGTTAGAGTTCAATTAATTGATGTGTACCAAAGCCCGGAATTTAAGAATGGTTCAATCCACGTTAGAACCGGCTTTTGAGGTTCTAATGCTTTGATGGTTATCCAACGATTTGGAGGAATTGAGAAAAATGGCATCAGTCGGTAGACCAGCGTCAAATGATAAATGCAGATCGTTAATAAATCTGTGCAGTTGAGTGTCACATGAGCCTTTCGGAAAGCATGCTGGTCTTTGTGTAATATACGATGCTCTTCTAAAGAAGTTAATGACATGTGAGTGCATAACGTGTTTTAAAAGTTTGCAGATAGTACTGGTAAACTATATAGGCCGATAATTTAGTGATGAAGATCGATCTCCAAATTTAAACATCGGGATAATCTACGCTATTCGCCAGTCGTTAGGAATAGAGCCAGTAGATAATGATAGCGTGAAACTTGCTGATGGCACACGAAAATGACCTTCTGCTGAATGCTTAAGTAATGTTTTGTTAGATGCCATTTGAACAATGCCATAAGACGATTTAACAAGACGAAAATTCCAGCATCGTCAGTGACGATATCAGACATGCTGATGTTAGGTCGTGCAGGTATAGATGTGCATGACGCGATGTCTTCACATACGAATACCGAATAGAAAACGTCATTGAGAACCTGAGCAGACTGCGATTCGGGAGTTGTGTCACCACTGGAATTAGTAAGAATTAGGGTAGTGGTGAGGGTTCACTGAGAACCAGAAACGCGACGGGTCATTAACAGCAGATACCCTAAATAATGAGTGTAACTCTACTGACAGGTTGATTTAAGTAGCAACTGATGGTCTTTATCACAGTTTTTGTACCGTAGCCATTGTTACGAACTGTTGTTATTATTGGCCTGTCTGTACAATCACTTCTTTTTATTGTTGAGACGTTGAAGGTGCGCATTGTACCAAGCTATAGATCTGTTGCTTTTTCCAGTGAGGATAAGAACAAAGGCGTTAATCAGACGTCAGAAAGTATCTAAATAGGGTCCAGCTTTCTTCCACTGTTCGAGATGAGTAGGTGCTCATGAAAGGGTCAGTAGACGTGATTAAGTTTAGTTAATTCGATGTAAATCAGCCTTTGTGTAACACCTAATGTGTTTATTAGTAGTGTTTTTTTTGGGGGGGACCGCGAAATTGAGTTTACCCGTGATGACGTGATCGGAAGGGAAATTACTTTTATTAAACCGTTGTACACAAATTCATACGGCGACGAAAATATATTTTTGCAGCATGCAATGAACGTGCTGATTTAGAATATATCACTGTACGGGCATCAAGACCACTCGAAGCGCTTATCTTTGAGCATTCTTACGCAGCGGAACGTACCATGCAGCGAGGTAATGAGTAAAATAGTTGTAACGTTTTAGGGCGGTACCCGGAGAGTCCCGAATTTTATAACGTTGTTCAATGAAGAGTGTGTGCAGACGGTTTGTTTGGTTTTCTGGCACGTAGACTAAGTGAACAGGAAGCATGCTCCACGGACAGGAAACGGTGTCCACAAAAAAAGCAAAGGACACCTCAAAAAAGAGCATGGGACTTCAGGTTAATTATGTACGGAAAAGAAATCTGTATTTCGTCTTGATGAATTTTCAACGATAGTGTTCTGGGACGAGATTCACACACCTTTTCTTTCATAAGTTCGCTTTGCCATTGGCTGGCCGCCTTCGCTAATGATATGTCTGGAATCCGGATTGGCTAAAATTGTTTCTTACGGAACATTCTAGCGTAAGTTTTTGTGAATGTTGGCCCTGATTTGTATAAATGCACCGGTAATAGCAGCTCATTTCTTTTCTTTTTTTAGAGTGTGTAATTTGTCATTATCTTTAGTTCACTTCTTGACTTGCCTGAATTGCCCTGACCTTACACCTAGAAAAATAGGGGAAAAATAGGGAAATAGCCAGCAACCGGCAATGCTGTATGTTCTAAATGTTTTAAATGTATAGCTGGAATAGATGGATAATCAAACCGATTTTTTATTATGGATAGATTACTTATCCTAAGTAAACAATTTTCATGGTTTCAATCCTCGAATCTCGCATATGAATTGTTCTCAGTGTTGACAACGGTACAAGTGCAGCCGTGATTTTACCACAATTCATCGCAGTAATCTTGCGCTGCTTTATTGGACGAATGGCTTTTAGTGATCAAAAAAAGAGAACGCCGATTAGGAAAGAAACTAGTGAAAACTAAAATACGTTCAAATACGTAAACAAAGCTCCCGTCTGGATACGTGTTTGAACTTTTCATTAACATTTTTTTGGGGGTCGGCGTTCTCTTTCTTCATCATGCCACTTTTAAAACAGACAGTATTCTGTCAAACCCTCGATTTTTATCTCTCTTAGTGCATGGACAGCGCAAACTGAAAGGGTTTTGTGATAGGCTTACAAATAATAGCCTGCACAGACGCACTCTTACTCGCCCCGACAGCCTAGCGGCTATGGCGTTGCACTGCTAAACTCGAGGTCGTGGGTGTGATCGTGGCTGCGGCGGCTGAATTTCGATGGGGGCGAAATGCAAAAGCGCTGGTGTAGTCAGATTTACGTGCACGTTTAAGACGCCCAGGTGGTCAGAATTATTTCGGAGCCCCAAACCACGGCGTGTTTCATAATTATATCGTGGTTTTGGCACGTAAAACTTCAGAATTTAATTCTTTTTTTTTTCGGACGCACTCATTCCCACCTCTTCCCACAGCGCACTTCCTTGAAGCAAACAGAAAAGTAAGACTTATGCAAGCCGGCATGAGCTCTGTGCTTTGGAGTGTGCTTTCCAAGGTACATCTAGTTGCCACATAACCCGTAATCTTCGCTCCGCCTTCGCATCCGTACTGGACTCTGCCGACGCGAGGCCACCTTGCTTTGTCGCCTGCAGCTAGGAATGGCTTTTACGAAGCCTTCTTGCGTTTCGCATTGGAATAGCCAACAACGCCTCGCGTGATGATTGGTCGCGAGGGAGCTCTTCAACGCGTTCTGTGTGACGATCCTCGCTGCAATGTACAAGGGCGATCGCTCACTTTGATAAAAGACCATTATCGCAGCAAACCATTTTGGAATACCGGCCTCATTAGCCATTGCAGCTGTGGGCGACGAAGGCACTGGTGCAGTTTTTGAGGATAAGCGACCTACACAAGCGGCTGTATGCTCTGAGTTGGTGTTTGTTGCGCTACAAGTGATCATCTGCTGCGATATTATGCAATGATAGTGACCGACTGTGATCGTGTGTCCACGCTTCCTTTCTCTCTACCTCCACATCTCCTGTTCTCCAGTGTGGGGTATAGCAAACCGGATTTTGCATTGCGGTTAACCTCTCTATCTTTGCCCTTTCTTCTGTCTCTCTCTCTCTCCCGTGTTGTAATAACATGTTCTCAACCCCCATATGCCTAGTGTCCTACATGTAATAAACTGATTTTGTTCGCCATTACACCACACATATCCTGTATTCATGAAGGGTCTGCGCAAACTTTGGTAAGTGCGTAGCTTGACCTTTTCGTGTGGCAAAAGGTGGAAAACCGTGGGCGCACGCACAATTTTGAGCCAAAATGACAGTCGTGATGAGGAGGCGTCATCCGTGTAGATTCTTTCGCCTGAAAGTCACGCTGTAGCAGTAATGATGAAGAAATGAGGGATTAATATGCCACCAGCATGAATATTTCACAGCACAGCATTTTTCTGGCTGACACAGTAGGCAAAACTTTTCAAAACAGAAAAAGTGGTTGACGATTTGTTGCTGGAGAAACTGGGTGCTCAAGTACTCAGTCGAAATAATTCACGGATTGGGAGGGAGGAATTCAGATAGACCGCTGCCTCCAATTCTGCAGTTATATGATGACCTGGAGAAAGTAATGGTTCTCAAGAACTGCTTTAAGCTGAAGGGAAGCAGAGTATCGATTTCTGAGGATTCTGAAGCTGCAAGCAGTCATCTTAGAAACAATATTTGGGATAACGCTTCTGACGAAAGACAAGAGGGCGAAAGAGTGAGGCTGGTTTACGATAAAATTAGAGATGACAATGAAATATTTCAATGGAAAGCACTCAAATGAAGCTTGTACCTGTTTATAAACCCAATAAAGTGATATACAGGCAAATTACAAGGAAGTAGCAATAAAGAACGTCTTGCTGTGTGAATATATATGCGCGCAGCATAGTCGATTAAACGGCGGGTCTTGAAAGTATTGTGTTGCCCTTAACCCAGATGCAATAGTTATCACGGAAACGTGTTTGCGCCGCAATATTAGTGACTTTGAAGTTACACCAGTCGGGTTTATGTAATTCACAGGAAAGGTGAAAAACATATACCAGTCTCGGTGGTGGTGTAGTGATTATCTTTCGTGAATCTTTGAGTAGGCGTTTAGGTTGCCCGACATTGCGGACATAGAATGCGTCGTAGCAGAAGTTGCTTTAGGGGATTTCCACCTTTTGATTGGAGCGTTTTACAGACCATTCACGTAATATTTTTATTTTTGTTTGAGAAACTCAACAAATACCATGCCATTCCGGTAATCTGTTTTTAGTCGGAGATTTTTATAGGATATAGTGCCTGAGAAAGGCTGGCCTACGTTTCGATAGGTGGGCCTATCTTTGTAAAAGGCGACCTTGTCATTCTAGGCAGGTTAGTTTTAACGGGTTAGAAGGGTGAAGTCACGTGCGGTCGATGTCGGAGGCGGCTGGCTGTGAAGGAAGAGACTGAAAAGAAAATGAGCGCTATCGTTTGGCGTTTCTAGGCATGGTTTCTAAGACGTCGGGAAGAGAGCGGGGGTGTGGGGAGGCGGCAGGGAAAAACAAAACAAAACAGAAAACACAGAGAGAGAGTGGCATGGGAGGGTGAAGGGGGGGGGGGGGGTTGGGCAAAGGAGAGGATTGGACGCGTTCAGAGAACTGAACAGAAAGCGTAGGCGTCGTAGACGGTGTGCGTTTGTGGTTTCAGAAGAGTGGTCCGGTGAGCCGGTCAACGCTGGAGCAACAAAAGGACATGAGTTGAAAGAATGACCTGAATGGCCCAGCAGGCAGTGCGCCGGGATTTTTTTTCCTGCCGCCTCCCCACTCCCCCGCTCTCTTCCCTTAATCTTAGAAACCATGCCTATAGAAAAGCCAAATGACAGCGCTCATTTTCTTTCCACTCTCTTCCTTTACAGCGGGCCGCCTCCGACGACAGCACGTGACGTCACCCTATTAACCAGTTGAAACTAACCTGCCGAGAATGACAAGGCGCCTTTAACAAAAATAGGTCCACCTATCGAAACTTAGACCAGCCTTTCTGAGACACTTTATCCATATTTATAACTTTTATACCACAGTGTGCTACTCCATCTGTCGGCCCACTTCTTGATTTTGGATTTCTAAGCCAGTGACGTTGACATACTTACATGCATTAGATGGTTATTTTTCTCTGTGTCGCGGTACGAATGAAGCGCTGTATCTGCCGACAACCTTTGGTGCGCTTTCAATGATATGATCAGGGCCGGTATTTTGAAGCGATGCGTTATGCTTTATTCTATACTAGTCTTATCATCCGCTGTTCACGGCCGGCTGATCCCGTTGATAACGTGAGCGGACCGTTGCTCTGACCACTGACCAAGCGCGAAAAGCGCGAAAAGGAATTAGCATCGGAAAGACATCGCTACAAAATACCGGCCCAGGCGGTGCAAGAACAATTTTGTTCCCTTTGAAACGGCAGCGTACTATGTATACGAATCCTTGGATGACGAAAGATATTGCTCGATTGGGAAGGAAAGTCAAAAAGGCAAAGAAGCAGCACCGGTGACGCCTTTTTGCTCTTAACAAACAAGGACGCAGCCTTTTTGCCCTTAATACTGATAAGTTATCTGAGCTGCGTGCTCGACTGAAGCTCAACATACAGAGGGCAAATGACTATTATCAGATTGTTTCTTTGAAAGGATTTTTTTCCACAGCACCAGAAAAATTCGGGCGTCATTTCTTTCTCCAAAAAATGAAATCGGTACTGCTAGAACGGATAAGAAATGGCTGATGTGTTAAATGATTACTTCTCTCCGGTGTTCACTGATGACCACGGTATCGTTACACAATGTTCGACGTTTGACGAAGTACCACCCATTAATGACATCAATATGTGTGAGTAGGCCTATCTACGATTTTGCTTAATTTAGAGGTTAAAACGCCACCCGCGATAGATGGAATTCCTAATGCTTTTCTTCTCACCCGCCGTGGTGGTGTAGTGGTTTTATATTACGCTGCTAAGCCTGAGGTTGCGGGATCAAATCCCGGCCACGGCCGCCGCATTTCGATGAGGGCGAAATGCAAAAACACTGTGTACCGTGCAGTGGGTGCACGTTAAAGAACCCATAGGCGGTCAGAATTAACCCGTAGTCCTCCACAACGGCGTGCCTCATAATCATATCCTGGTTTTGGCAAGTAAAACCCCAGATTTATTTCTAATGCTTTCTTTACCGGTATGCTGAAAGGCATGCGAAATTTTTATGCTTAATACTTAAAAAATCATTGTGATGCTTAGAACTTCCCAGTGACTGAAAATATGTCAGAATAACTCCAATACCCAAAAAAGATGAGCCATCACTTGTTACTTGTTACCTCTTATAGGCCAATTTTTATTCGCTGCACTAGTGCCAAAGTATTTGAACACATTATGTTTAAACGAATTTCTAATTTTATTGAGGATAATCAAATATTTGACAGGTGAGGACATGGTTTCCGACAAACAGTCTCTACGACAACCGAACTGCTCAAGACAGTTCATGACCTCGCCGCAGCATTGGATAAATAAGTTGATATCATATATTCCTCGATTTCGGAAAGCTTTTGATCGTGTTTCACATCCTAAACTGCTTTCGAAACTAAAACTATACTTGAAAGCGATTCCCCCCTTGCGTGAATTGCAGCATATCTGTATTCTAGGCAGCAAGCAGTCTACATAGATAACGTAAGTTCACACTCTGCTCCTGGTCACTCAGGTATTCCGCAAGGTCGTGTTCTTGGGCTATTATTTTTCTAGATTTTAATAAACGATATCGCTCAGGACATACTGGTAAAACTACGTTACGGTAATTAGGTAGTTATTAGCAAATCTTTAGCCCAGATTCAAGCTTGGTGTTCTTCGTGGCAGATGCAAATAAATCACAACAAAATGGTAGCAACGACAGCTATATACGCGTAAAAGTAATCCACGTAGTTTCACTTATAACATTAACGGTAGCTGTATATCTAGTTTCTAGTTATAAATACTTAGGGGTTGTTATTACCTGTGGTCTTCGATGGAACGATCACGCCACCTATACTCAGAAGAAGGCCATGAGGCAATTATGCTACTTGCGGCGGATGCTTACCAATGCTTCAAGGGAAGTAGAACTTCGGGCATACAAAACCTATATAAAGCCTATGCTCGAATATGCGGTGCTAGTCTGGGATACACTCACACATGCAAACATAATCAAACTCGAAAATGTTCAGCGGAAGACCGCGAGGTTTATTTTTAGTTCATACAGTTGGAAAACGTTGCAAATCTAGAGTCCCTACCAACAAGGCGGTTTCGTGAATATCTCAAAACATCTTACCTAATAGATTATGATAAGCTAGGAATTAACAAAACATGTATTTCAAACCTTTTGCATGGCGCCTCACTCGTTCTTCTTACTCCAAAACATTCAGCGATTTTTCTTGCACAGCTAACACTTTTAAGAATTCGTTTCTCCCCCGAATCATTCGCGAATGGAACAGCTTACCTAGAGATGTAGTCGAGGGCCCTTTCGGCTTTGAATTTGAATGAATTGGAAAAAGTCCTTATCGCCAAGTGTCGAGCAACGTGTCATCTAGATCGCCGTGCTTTTTTGTTTTTTGTTTGTTTGTTTCTCTTTCGATGATGTTGCTTTCTCGATGCTCCTTTGCGTTCTTTCTTCGACAAAGTTATTTTCTGAGTTGTTAAATTATATTACCGTATTGTGCGTCGTGCCGGACATGCCTATCGCAATCAATAGATTGATTTGCTAGAGCTACATTATGTGTTTTTATCCTTATCGACGTGCGTCGAACAACGCGTCATATAGGTCAGGACCATTTCTCGATTGCTGGATGCTTTTCTCGAATGATGGTGCCGACACGATTTTTTAATTTTTTTTGTTTTGTTTCTCTGTCTTTCTCTTTTGAATTGTCGAATTATGTTATCGTGTTGAGCGCCGTGCCTGACATGTCTACCGCATTTCTCAATTTGCACTGTCCAGGTCTGTCTTTGTAAGTTGTATTCTTTTCTTAGTCAAATGGCACTGCATCGCATTCTGTAAAACCAACTTCTGGTTAAGGCCTGGAATACAGGCTAGCAGTACTATATAAATAAATAAATAAATAAATAAATAAATAATAAATAAATAAATAAATAAATAAATAAATAAATAATAAATAAATAAATAAATAAATAAATAAATAAATAAATAAATAAATAAATAAGAAAACACCCTTAAGGGTTGCAAATTTTCTTAGTGTCGAGTAACATTTTCCAAGAGCCGAAGACATGCTTAAAATAAAGTCATTATTTAAACTTTTGGTGGTCCTGAATAATGTGTCGCCTTGCGTTGCTTTACCTGCGGACATTTTAATACAGGAAGAAATATGAAACACATTTCAAACTCTTTTAAGAGAAATAAAACAATTCATTATCGCAGCAGCAAATAAATTCCGAAATATACGTTCACAAATTATGTGGCGTGCAACTTGCTACTGGTTTCAATTAAACTCTACATTCTTTGATCGAGCGTGTTGAATAAAGTGCCGTAGTTTCTCGCATAATTAGTCAAAGATAATCGAATTAACGCTTTCAAGTATTCTTAGATAACTACTCCAAACAAATGCGGATGCTGCAAAACCTTGCAACGTTGGTGGAGAGGATGTGGAAAATGAAAGAAAACGCAGAAAAAAGATTTATCCTCTCAATTAATTTTTCTTTTCAATGAAGTTGTTACATGTTTTATGTAACATCCCCATATAGTAGCCCCATATCGACGCTTGTTTTAGCTTGCACTATGCCGATGCATCGAGCCGCTACAAAGTCGACAGCATTGCTTGATTTTGAAACTACGGCAGTATGAATTTTATTTCTCTCACTTAATATGCAATAAAATGTTTGACCACATGGTAGCTGGCAGGTGCAATTGCCACGAGTAACTATGGTGAAAAAATTGGTGAATGTGCTAATAAATGAGGAAGGAACTGCGAGCTTAAGGAGGTGATCACGAACGCGTTATTTTGCATTTTGGACATAAAACAGGCTAACAAAAAGCAAAAGCAGAGGGGAAAAGACCAAGTTAAACTTTTATGACTGACAAGTACCTAAGATAGAAGGTGGCGTAGAGGAGGAAATAGAAAACGCACCAATTAAAAGACTGAACTTTCTGAGACAGCGTATTATAGAAACAAAGTGTAAATTACAAATAAGATACTTTCGTTGTAAAAGAAAAAAATATCATGTATATATGGGAATAAGGAATTGAGGAATGCAATAGAAGACGTACATACAGCGTCCAGAAAACAAGACGTGGGACAAGGGCACAAAAATCTTAAAATTATAGAGAGACAAAATGGAAAGTATATCGATGGCGGGAATGAGATATGCTGAACATGGTTCAGGAGACAGCCAAGAACACAGACATTCACTATGCTTAAAGACCACGTGGAAAACGAAGCTCCCACCAAGAATAACCTGGAACCACAAGGAATGACAATGGTAAAAAACGATATCGTTCAGGCCTATATCCAAGACGGAGGGGGAAGATAAGCTGAAATAGATAACAGGAAATTAAACTATGTCATTTACGAGCAATGAACGAGCAATCGACAGAGGCAGAGGCGTGAGGCTATTGCAGCAAAAAAAAAAAAATTGTTGTCCAGAAGAGCTTCGACTAAAAAAAGTCAGAACACGAAGTGCCAAACAGCACCGCAACAAGACTGAATTGAATCGTCTATAGGCTCATTCATTAATGAACTGGGGCAAAAATGCAATCAAGAATGCGTAAAACCACAGGAAAATCTCATACAGGACAAGCAAATCCCAGATGGTTGGCGGCAAAGTAGAATGATTTTAATTTACAAAGGAAAAAAAAATAGAAGCAACATTAAATGTTACAGAGCCGTTAGAATAGCTTTACTAGCATACACTTTGAGAACGCAAGCCACAAAATTGAAGTTTCAAGGAGGGGTAGAGCACAATGAGATATTGGGAGAACTACGGTATGTATTTAGGATAGGCAGGTGAGTAGATGATAAGTTATTTCTAATCAAACAGTCTATTCAAATAACCGCAGCAGAGAAGAGGCGTTTACTTAGCTTTCCTGCATAGCAGTGGTGCGTATACGACAACGAAAACACGGAAATCATGTGCAACACTCTCAGAGGCGAAGGTTTGCTTGAAGACAGCATGGTGTTACTAAAGGAAATACCCGATAAGGCAGAGATAGCATGGTAAGGGCTAACTGGTGGCGAGACAATTGACATTAAAAAACGCTTGCGGCAGCATTGCCTGGCTATTTCAATGGCTTTTTTAAACGCACGTGATGGGCACGTAAAGGAAGCCCGAAGCAGGTAAGTAATGGTAAAGATCTATGTAAACAAGGCGTTTTGGTGTTTTGGTGAAGCAACGCCTTCCGGGTTTGATGTGTGCAGATGATATTGTTCTGTTTGCGGATAGAGAGAAAGTTATTCAGCTACAGGCATGTATTTGAGAAGTTTAAGTTTGTGCAAATAAACCTTCAATGGGTTTAATGATACCTCTTACCA
Organism: Dermacentor silvarum; assembly: GCF_013339745.2. Taxonomy (NCBI): domain Eukaryota; kingdom Metazoa; phylum Arthropoda; class Arachnida; order Ixodida; family Ixodidae; genus Dermacentor; species Dermacentor silvarum. The sequence goes on from NC_051154.1 coordinate 111,596,151, forward strand.
GACGATCAGAATACACAGAAACGAAATATTGAGGATTCAAGGATACAAATACTAGGAGTACGGACTAAAAAAGAAAATAATTTACGTGGAAAAAGATGAACTCAAGTATTGAAATTAGACGTTTATAAACTGCGCAAGAAAACGAAGACACAAGAAGGAAAACACACACGACACCACGAGCGCAGTCGTGTGTGTTTTCCTTCTTGTGTCTTCGTTTTCTTGCGCAGTTTATAAAAGTCTAAAAGCTATGAACCAGCTAGCCCACCAGAACGTCCTACTGAAGTATTGAAAGCAGTAGGCAAGAGAAACGCGTAGTGGAATGCGTGAGAAAAGCAGTCATTGTTCCTGGACTTACGTATTTTCTATACGTAAGCGCTGTGTTAAATTTCAAAGTACAATTTGGACCAGAGAATAATTAAAACGTTGTTAAAAGACTACCTTTACGTATGCACGAAGAAAAACAGATGTATTAACATCGGCAGAGAAACTGGTGTTAAAGTCAGAAATAAAATAGCATACTAGAAGGTACGTTGGAAAGCAAGCAAACTATGATGGACTCATATCAAGCAGCAAAAAAACCTAACCCAAAGAGAAAACTTTTATGAGAATTCAGAGGACAGTGCACTATTATTTGAAGCCAGATCAGGAAAACCGAGAACGCGGTGGCGTAGAAGGAAATTTGCCAATGAAGACTATTTATGTTTAGCGTGCTGAAATAGCGCAGAAATCATTGAGCATGTATTGTCGGCACGTTTATGTGCCTATTCAGATGTAAATGAGGGTGTAATCGCGTTCCCCAAGCCATTCGGATTTAAGGATTTAGGTGGGCGAAGCCACCGGTGAGAATAGCTAAAGACTGCTTTGCTTGAGTATTAGTGGCGCAAATGTAGGGTACACACAAAATAAAATAAAGTTATTTTTAACAGTAATAGATTTCTTTAAGATGTTGTGGTTTATTAAAAGAAACAACGCATATCAAGGGCCGGTAACAAACACAGCAGAAGCATAAAAATAGCGAGCTTGGTGGCACAAGCAATGCACCCACTTTCAGAGGTAATGCTGGTAACATCCATCCAGCCCATTCATCCGTCCATCCCGCCAGCCACCCATCCGTGAATATGGCATGAAGCAGCCGAAGCAGGGGCACTGGCACGACCGCCCACGCAGCGTGTCAGGTTTATAAGAGACTCCTCGAGGTGACATCACTTTGGCTACGAAGCACGGGGCACGTTAAAGTCCCTCCGCCACCTCTCCGATCCATGGCTCACGCGAGTCGGGAAGTGAGACGGTCGAGAGGAAACAGGCACGCGCTGAGGCAGCAGCCACGGTTGCCGTCGCGGCTGTCGCCAAGGCCGGCAAGTTTTCCAGCTTCGAGAATAAGTTCCTGCCGCGTTTCAGCCAGGCCACGACCTGGCACCACGCTTCGCGGGCTGCGTTTCGGTAGGAAGCCCCTGGGTGAGCTCCCGAAAGAACCGCCGAGTGCGCGGTTTGTGAACGGACGCCCTTGTCTCTGTGCGAGAGTGGCTAAAGACACCCTCTTTTTCCGGGTGATGTGTGGCTGCCGTTCTCATTGTTTCTTCTTGTCTAGGCGGGCAGGCGTTGTCTGAGGCTGGTGGCGTCCTACTTGGCAGCGAGCAACCCTCGGCCCCTCCCTCACTCGGTGGAGGCTCAGGACGACCGGCCCGAAGTAGAAAGTCCCGTCACGGGGGAGGGGAACTGCTGCTGATGAGATGTTTGCGGCAGAGTAGCACCACAGGGTGGCTTGCGTGCGCCACATGAGCTGCAGGGAACGGCACCTTGGGAAAGAATGCATGGCTCGGTGTCCTTCGCTGATGTCACTGCGCAACTGCATATTTCTGGCGCTGTACGCGCGTGTGGCTGTTTTCGGCCTACGAGTAACCCTTCCGCTAATTAGGTTGTGATAGCTATGTTAGTCACCGATGCAGACGAAAGATATACTATAGCAACACTTCCAACGTTGAAACATGCAGCATGCCAGATTTTGCATCTGCATGTCTCAGTGAGGAGTAATATGTTTTTTTTTTGTTTGAATAGTAGCTTTATGACAGTTTCATATTGCGGCTTGTTTCGAGGTAGAAGTGTCGAAACAAAATGTTGGCTCAGGCGAACGCCAGCGAGTTAAGCGAAATATCACCACGCCTCCACCGCCTCGCGCTAGCAGGTTCGTAGAGGCGGTCTTTGTGCGGATGGAAAAAGTTGATTGAAGCGCAAATCGAAAATGTGCACAATATTCACGTTCGTATGATGGGTACGTCAGCTGTTCGTCATCAAAGACCCAGAGAGAGAAATATAAACAACATCTGAGGTTTGAATCTAGACCTTAATATTACTAGTACCGAGTAGCAGTGAGCTATTACAAGGAATCGTGTCAGGCTTTTCGCCACCAGGCAACATTCGGCGCTATGTACAGAATGACTACAATAATTGAGGGTAATTAACGGGCCGTTTCACAGAAAACGACAGAGCCAGGGCAGAGAGAAAATCTGAGTTAATCTGTTTTTTCTCTTGTTAAGATGATGTTTTCGGGGTGAACTACTATTTCCCTATTAAAATAAGTGTGAAACGCGAGAAGTCTCTTTAAACAAGCGCTGAAACGATGTAATGCAATCCGTTGGGTATAAGAGAGAAAACTGAATTCTACCGATTGTAGGAACTGGAATTCCGATTTAGGAACTGATAAAGTTTCGAAAATTGCCGTAAATTGGACAACGTTTAAAGAAATAGAAGCACGAAGTTTACAAATACGTTACTAGATCTGTTAAGGCATTGAAGCGAACAAGTTTATTATATGAGTCTACAGATTACGTGAAAACGTAGCAAACATTACGAACTTTTTGCAAGTCGTACTCACAAATCAGCGGTATATTACAGAGTGGTGTATAATACGTCGATTTTGTCCGTTTTAGATGTCTTAGTCGGTGCGGTTTACAGAACTGTGACATCCTTTATTATTTATGAGTTAACATATTGCAAACTTCGTATTTGTTTTTAGAAATTTTTCGATTTTCACAAAACTCATTTTTTAAAATTTAAGACGAAAGAAATAAAACGTCTGCTTCCCACAATCGGTATTATTAAGTATTTGTATTAAATGCAATGAACCTCATCATAATCGGTTCAGTGGATGCCGAGAAAAATGATTTCTCCGTTCGCATATATTTAGATGGGAGTTCCTAAGGCGAACCTTCCTCTTAAAAGCGACGCAGTAACGGGCCAAAGGCGCAGAGTAATGCTTGATAATCAGCTAATGGTTTTCATTACTAATGGCAGTTTGCATTCGCCGACTTTGCATCGACTATAAGTATTCTAGCTGGAGATTATGTTTTAAGATTTCTTCGCAATATTCGGACACCCATCGAACAATATCACGCCCGCGAAGGGGGGCGACACCGCATGAAATTAAGACAATACGAAACACCCCTTTCACTCTCATTCACTAGTTCAGAAGACTCGCCATTTGCAGAAAGTATTAGCACATTCAACCTGTGAGTGCCATCACCTGCGCCGGTAGCATATTAGTATTTGGGCTGGGCAATTCGAACCAGGTGCTTCGTTTGTATAACTCCTGCAGTCACAGTGCACGCACTTGTTGTACGCAAATTGTTTTTGCCAGTTCTTATTGATGCTACTTGTTAAAAACCAAGGACATTGAGCTTCGGGTAAATTGAGCCCTCTGAGTACTCAAAGTGGCTCTATTTCACTTCAACGTGCTTCGTATTGCTACCCACGACCACTTTACTGTCATGTTTGACGGGTGTTCGACGTGTCACGTTCAGTTAGCAATGGCTAAATAATAATTTTTCCTTTTTCTTAATACCGGGGCAGCCAATAATTAACATGCGCATGCATGTGTTTTGACACGGTGAGACAATGTTTTGATGAAAAAAGGCAACACGCCTGAATCAAGAATAAATCAATACTTGATTACTCTGTAAATTTGAGGATTCACTAAAAAACGCATAACCCATCATCCTATACTACATGGACTTTATTTCAGTGGAGTCTGCTGCGCCTTGGAATAAAATTATGTAAATTTGATACATTTGCAATTGACAGTCCTTTACAATTTGCGATTAAAGGGGATAAAAAAGTACTCGAAAACGGGATATGCTGAAGCGAGAATAGGACATCCTGCCCTGCCACTGTCGTCCGTAATGGATGTTTAGCAGTAATCTCCATGTTAGTGAACTATGAACAGTGGACAAACGTTTAACCCTTTCGCCTCCATTATAAGGCCGATGCCATGGCATGAGCAAAAAGGCCAAACGAATATAAAGGGATGGCTGAGTTACGAGCTTCTTTTATTACGGAAATGTATTAGGGAAATATATAGTAAGCGCACACGCACTCCCATTAGGCGTGGAAAATTAAATACCAGTGTTAATTAATTTCCCTTTTCTTTTTTTCTTTGTTTTTTATTGCATTCGGTGTTATAAAATTGTATGAACCAGAAGCGCATTATGGCAGTATGATATTGGTGAGAATAAAAGACGGCAATATTTCACAAAACACTGCTACATTCGAACCAGGACATCTTGACGGCGGCATGCGCACAAAACCCAGATGAATATCAGTCGTGTTCAGTGAAAGTCATGAAGCAGCATTTAAGTTACGGCGCAGCAAGACTGAAAGCTGGTCGTGTTGGTATCAATCCATCCCTTAAGATCGAAACAGCGTGAAGGCACGGGGACGCAGAAAAGTGCGGTCCACTTCGTAAGCGCAGCGCTTGTGTTCCTGGGTTTTTGAGCTGTTTTGTTCTTGAATAAGTAACGGTGCTTCCTTTCTACCGGAGCATCTGAAGTTTGCGCGCTGGTTTTCTCGTTAAGGGTGATTGTTTCCACGTAAATTTATGAATATCTTAATTGTAAATCTGTGACAAAAAATACGAGGAATGAAAACATTCGTTCTCATTTTCGATTTTTATTTTCCTTAAGTTCGGTGTATTTTTCGGTGTATATTTCCACCAGGACATCCGTTTTTTAGGGGGGTGGGGGTGGGTGAAGATATATTCTTCTAAATAAACTTTCATTGGCTTCTTTCTGCGGATAATTTTTTTTTTTGCATGACGCTCTGAGTTTTTTATCGGTGAATATCTAATTCATTGGTTTTGTTTGACTCGAAAACGGTGCTGTGCGACCACACATTCTGCTCTTCAACAGTGTAGTTGCATCAAATACTCTGAATAACAAAGTTTTCGCGAAGCAGTCTATAACAAGGGCAGAGGGCCATACGGAGATATGACAATGAAGGAATTTAAGAGAATTGAATTGATGCATTTGCTTTTCGAGCGTAAATAGAACGATACTTTATATTTATTATTATGTGGGTACAGAAACCGTGCGAATAACATGGAAAGAAAAGACTATAGTTACATACGACCACGCGTTACCAGTGAACGTGCCCAGTTGGTCCACCGCGTTTGCCTCAAGGCGAAGGTTTTCTGAAAGGACCTGCGCCAAGAGCCCGAACCTTGACCTCGCCAGGTTCTTTGCATTGGAGTGTATGATGATGATGACGATGATCATCTTTTCTGGCACGTACCCAATCAGGGGGATTGGCCAAGAATCGGGCGGCGGGAGGTACGTTAGGAGAATTCTTATTTGAAGAGAAGAAACGCCAATTAAAATCAAAAACAAAAGTAAATTACCATAAAGCTAGAATAGTGTACGAGTGAGCAGTCAGACTAACCGAATGAAAATTAGGAGGTGAAAATCAAGGAGAGAATAAAGAAAACGTTACTAAAGGATTTGGCAAAACATTTCCAGTGAAATGGATATATAGTGATCAGATAAGTAGAATAAAGCTGTAAATATGAGCATGGTATATGTTTTGTTTCAATTAAAAAATCGAACACTGTGGAACAAGCATCCTTGTGACTATAACCTAGTGTAGAGGCCCCAACTGATAATATTACTGGACTACTTAATCCTAACCCAACCTTGCAGAGTGGAGCTGCAAGTAATCTCTTTTTCTGGTTTGAATATCGTCGGCAGGATAAAAAGAAGTGTTCGTAGGCTTGCAGCTTCGCGACGATCGCTGTCTTCTAAATTTGCTTTCACTGATCCTTTTCGGTTAAAACAGAATCTCACTAGAAAACTCGGCGTGTTTTTATCGCTTTTTTCCCCCGGGTTTAAACCGAAAACGTTGATACCTATAATTATGGTCGTTAGAATCGTTTCTGCGGAATCATTCCAACTCGGCGAATATTGTCTGTGTGGTAGAGATGAAAATTGCGTAAGTAGCTCGGAGTGCAGCATTTTACGAATAAAGGAATTTCCTCTAGCCGCTGAAATAAATTGGTCTGTTCGTCACAAGTTTGTAGAATGCATGACTTACAATACAGTGACCACGGATGATATTAGGGCGGATCTCTAGCTCAGTTAGCGCTTTGCCATTAGGTTATAGGCTTCTGACAGTGTTGTTAGACTTTCATTACCTTTTTATCTTCGGTGTTTTTCCTACGTGTGGTTTTTAGGATTGCTGAACGCGTATCTGTGGCCAAACTTCACATATTTTGCATTTAATGAAGAAGAAGAAGAAGTTAGTGCAGATCGACAGAAACGTCAATCGCCTTCTACTTGTCGTCACGAGCTGTGCTGACTGTGTACACATCGCGTAGCTACTAAGCCAGCGTCATGATGTAAGAAATTGAGCCACAACTTGTTATTTTACAGTTGACGCGGTTCCGCCGAGAGATTCCAAACACAAGAAAATAGAAAGGAAACACTACAAACGCGGGAGACCAGAGCGACCGGCAAGCTACCGTTACTCAGCCAAGGGAGTCTGAGCGCTGCTCCGCTCCTCAAGCTGTAAACAATGAGCTCCACAGTTCACTTCCCAGCTGTTGCTAAGTAAACACTGACAGTGCTTGGCAAGATCAGTGCTTCATGTTTGCACTGGCTGTAGTGCTTTCAGTTTTTAGAGGCTTAAAGGTGACACGGTGAAACGGAGAAAATGAGGAACTGGCATAATACTTTAGGGCTTAGGGTTCTAAATCTTGGCAACATTACTGCGCGGTTTCGCCACCTGCTTATACCAAGATTATTAATTATTTTCCTGCCTGTGTGTCTCATTCATGTTTGGGCAACGTCGCATCGTTAAGGTACTACCTTGCAGATGATTTTAGAATGTTTGCCTGAAATTTTAAAATATTTAATTTAATTTACCTTTAATTTAATTTATTGTACCTGAATCGAAATTGATATGATATAGTTCTCAATATTCAAGAGTGCCGCCATCTAGCCGTCCTGTTTTGTCTTTGCGTATGTAATACTTTTTTTGCATTCTTTATTGCATACACCTCTTGTGTAGCTGCTAAAATGTATCTTCCTTTTGTCACATATACATAGTATTTTCTATTACGTTATGACAGGTCCTTTAAGAACGAGGCATATAAATACCCAAAGGAAATGTTGATTTTTCATCTAGATGTGCAAAATACACCGAGAATAAGCATGTTCAAATAAAATTAAAAAAAATATTTTGTGGTAACTTTTTCAGCAATAGTCGGGCAACACCAGGCAGAAAACTGGAAACAAGCTTCACCCCAAGCCTCCTGTGACTTCTTTTGGAACTAGTGCCGACAGTTCTCCACCATTTTGTGATCCATAGGTGTACATTGCATTTTCTTCACACAACCTGTGTGATTCCACTGCAAAACAAAGCAGGAAAACATTTTTCTGGTGCGTTTTTTTTGCCCGTATGCAAAACTCGTCCATAAAGGGTCAGTATTTGACATATTGTTTGCAGCATTAACATTTAGATACCAATGTATACGTAAGTATTATGCATGGTCCTTGCTTTCGCTCCATGAATACATCTACAAATACGTGGTCGTTGATTCAGTGCGGTTTCTTTTTTATATAATTGTATAACCAGAATATGAACGAGAAGAAAGGGAACCGAGGGGCCCGATTTTTATTAATCATATCATAAGAAGCCAACAAACAATGACACCAAGGACAATATAGAGAAAAATAACTTGTACTTACTAATTAGATTAAAGAAAATGAGAAATTAACAGAAAATAAAGTGGATGAAAAAACAACTGTCCGCAGGTGGGGAACGAACCCACGTCTTCGCATTCCTATTTGTCCTTGGTGTCATTGTTCGTTGGCTTCTTATGATATGATTAATAAAGATCGGGCCCCTCGGTTCCCTTTCTTCTCGTTCATTACATAACGAGGGCTCGAATCCGGCAACATTGATGCCTTAAGGTAGCATATGTGGGTTTATTGAGCGGTTGCCATCACCCAAAAAGATCACGTGCTCGTGACGCCTGCGGCAGAAAGGATGTTCCACATCCGCCCCTAGGTTTGTGAGTGGTGGTGCTGGCTAACACTCCCAGGGGTTCTAATTGTAAAAAACATAAATACCCCTGTAAAAAACATAAATACCCCAGAAAGTGGATGGGAAAACGGCTCCGCGGTAGCTCAATGGTGGGAGCATCGCACGCGTAATGCGAAGACGTGGGTTCGTTCCCCACCTGCGGACAGTTGTTTTTTCATCCACTTTATTTTCTGTTAATTTATCATTTTCTTTAATCTAATTAGTAAGTACAAGTTATTTTTCTCTATGTTGTCCTTGGTGTCATTGTCTGTTGGCTTCCTATGATATAACCAGAATATGAATTTCATCGTCCTGCATAATTCCTTATGGGTCTTTAGGAATAATAAAAAAAACTGTGCCGTATGAAGCATCTTGTCTTTCAAATAAGCTGCTTGGAAGTCGATACTTTATGAATAATTTACCTTTCGATGAAATATTAATGCCTGCGGCCATACCGTGTGTCCTAGGTAACGTTAGCTAGGACACACGAAAGAAACGATTAACAAAAGGCGTTGTAAGATGCAACTATAAAACCTAAAGTGTTTGGTTTTCAGAGGTGTGCCGACTGAGCACCACAGGTCTCGAGATAGTATCTGGCACCATGTTTTTGAAATCTTTTTTTTTCCGTTGAACAGCTTGGCTAACGTTAGCTGGGATACCCTATATAATTCCATAGGACACCGCAGTTCATTTATAACAAAACCACTTATAACAATTACCAGTTATAACAATTCGGTTGCATCGTATAAGAATGATGCACAAAACCATCCCGGTTATCACGACTGAATTTGCCGACTTTTTCGTCATCGTTATTTCTGGACTGCAAAGCCCATAACTACGCTGGTTCAACATTTTTAAAAACATGATTGAAACACTATAATGTGACTAACCGCTTTTTAAAGAATAGTTCCGTAATCATCATAGGTGCCTAGTGTAGTCTTTTGGGAGTTGAGTTGCGGAGCGGAGCCCTCCATACCATTCCGACTCCATTCCGGATAGTGGAGATGCCCGTAATTCCACTCCTTTTAACTTCTCGGAAGGGTGAGTTGGATTATTTCCACTAATGGAGTGGCTGAGCTGCGCCATTTCAATCCTCCGATTCCAGTAAATGAAACGGTTTCTCTATAATTGTTCACAGCTAGCGCTTGCATGTCTAGTGAAAAGCAAATAAAAATATTTTCGAAGCTGGATGCTAACAAATAATCTAACGTACGTTTTTTTTTTACAAAAAAGGAAAACATGTTTTCTGGCTGTTATCTCTTCAGGGCTTGTTGCCTATAAGCTTTCTGATTATTTATCATTGGAGTAAAGCAAAGTACAAAATAATCTCACACTATGTCCCCGTAGTCGGAAAGCATGATTATACGAGGAAAAAGCAGGGCAAACAAAATTAAGATAGTGGTGTTCAAGGATAATGCGGCTGTCGCAGTAAATGAGTTCACAGCCAAAGGAATCGGCTAAGTCTGCTGCCCCTTTCTTTTTTTTTTCACATTTACGGACATATTACCGGGCCCCATGTTTCAGCACACTTCTCCGACTGCCTGTTATCGCGCCTTCTGGGTATTCGACAATGTGCGAAAAGACATGGCGAGCTTTCTAAATCACCGTGAACTCGCGTAGGGTGCAACCACTTGCGACGTGTCCGTTCCTGGTGTGCATTCCTTTGTCGTACGTTAAACAGGCTGTTGCTAAATCAAGTAAATCTTGGCAGTTTAACTTCTTAATTGAATGTTGAATAGTTCAATAAACTGAGGAGTTAACTTACTTAACTCGTTACCTTAACTCTAACTCAAAGTTGCTGTCTTTAAGTGCACTTTAACATTGTAACGAAAAAGGTTTCTTTCAAGTGTACAATGTGTGAAATACTGTGTTGTTTATACTTACCGCGGTAGAGGTGGTCACCTAGAAGTAGCTACTGTAAAAGCCATGTAGTAAAAATTGAAAACTATATTAAATTGGCCAAGCCAAATTTGGTCTAAATAACAAATTTAACGGTTTTGTAGTCTCGCTTCAAATCAACACTTTTCCAAAGTCTTCCCAAATCGACACCATTCCATTCCAACTCCATTCCACAATCTCAGGCTCCCATTCCATTCCCACTCGATCGGCCAGACGGCTGCCATAATTAATTCCCATTCCATTTCGGATGTCCAAAACAGTGTAATGATTCAGGAATCATTCCAATTACGGAGTTGCCCCTACGTAGCTCTGGTTGGAAGCGTCAGCCTACTCTAAGTGACCAGCTAGATTATGACAGTCAAGCCAAGAAACACTGCGTAAAAGTAAAGGATCCTCGAAACACCAAGCTTCGGCCATATAAATTAGTGAGCCACGCCTGTATAATAAAATGCGAACATCGCCAGCATGACGTACATCTTTTGCGTCAATGCCGTTGCCTGCCTTCATCCCTGCTGACCTCGCTTGTACCGATGAAATAGTCAGACGTGCCGATACTGATCTAACCCCGGATGAGACGTTAAATACGTTATCTGGGGCTGGGGTAATTGATGTTTATTGATGCTATCGACTGGTAGATAATATCAGGGTTCCAACAAAAGTAGTGATTGCAGCCTTTGCTGGGGCTTCCTGTCCATCGGAAGGGAAGGTGTAGTCCCTTGTGTCCAGAGTTGAACCTCTGGCATCGCGTCCGCTTCAATATCGGAATTGCTGCCGATTTCGCCACAGTGCTGGTGGGTGTAAGTCAAGTCGGCGTTGTTGTGCATCTGAGGAAGGTCACGCTCAAAGCGACGGTAGTGCACAAGATGAGCGATTTCACCATTGAGGTGGAAGCCCCCCAGCAGATTACTGAAACTGTTCTTTTAGGGCCCAAGGAATCCCAGGTGCTTGAGATCACTGACAAAAGACGTTTCTCTAGGAAGAGGGCTATAAACATTGTGAAAGAAATGTTGTCCGGCTATGCAGGGGTTATAGCTAGACAAAATGTATCGCGCTTACTGTAACCATAGATGCTGCTGTGGAAATGACTGTTACAAAACGTATGGAACACCTGGTGGTGAGTCTCGGTGAATGTCTGTCACAGGCCATCGGTACTCAAATATCACATTCAAAGCAAGCTACAAGCCTAATTCCGGTAACAAGCCAAATAACTGATGCTAAACAACAAAAAAGTGACGGTAGGGCAGAGACACGTGCTTCTAAAAATTGTAACGTCCCTTCTAATCCTTCTTCGCTCATCCTGTTCCTGGTAGTCTGGTTAATACAGATTTGGAAATGGCAGACGTCGAACAGCACGCTCAGCCTAATATGTCAATGGCGTCAGGCAATGAAGATTCCTTTCCCGCTCCTCGCTCAAAATGTAAGGAAAGTCAGTCCAGTGGTATACTAATATATATATATATATATATATATATATATATATATATATATATATGCGCCCTTTTGTCAGGTCGTCAGGCCACACCAAATCCCAGACATCGCAGCACGGCAGGAGTACCGGAACCCCGCCTTACCAAGTTTCGACAGGGAGGTCATGCCCCCACAGTTAGGATCCGCCCATGCCTGGCATCGCACCAGGCACACACACTGTTGCAGCAAGCCTCGGTGTTGTGACACCACGGTGTCCTGACAGCATCATGGCAAAACCGTCCAGCGAGGCATCTGGTGCATCTACTGCTAGGAATCGCACTGCCTTCGTGACGGTACCCAGTGCCAGGATGAACTCTGCTTCAAATTGACTTCGTACCGGTAATGTTTCTTTTCCCGCTCATTTGAAGGACTTCCTTGTAGTTAGAAAGCTGGTTGGGAAGCGTGTTCGTGGCGAATCCCATATTGAAGAAATATGCGTTGAAGAAATATCTGAATGCTTCAATCATACCACGGGGCCTGAGAAGCAAATTACGCCCAGCGACCTCTGAATTATGCAGTGTCAATAAGACTAGATGGCAGGATGTGTTAAATACTGCATCGCTTGAACTAATCCGCATCTTAATATCCCGCTATGAGTCCAGTGTGTCAACGTGTTTTAAGAAAGAGAGCGATATGTTTTCTTTGCTTACTTCCCCGGACAAATGTTCTCTAGCACACTACCATGCACAAAAAACAGAAACACTGAGTAAAACAAAATCTAGAAAGCTGTTACGCGACAATGTTCCCGACAGTGTGCCCGCCGAAGAAAGAGGAACATTATTTACTGAAAGTACTCCCCTAACGCACGCACCACAACATCGCCCGCCGCCTGCAGGAAACGCGGACTACCAGGATCTTCATTCCGAGAAAAATGTGTCGCCACAGAATAGAAATATCATAAACCTTTCAAACGTGGCTTTGACGTCAGTTGAAATTACGGTACTTTCAAAAGGTTTTTTTTTTTCCAGCGACTGGTGGTTTTAGCGAATTCCAGCTATTCAAGGACTGAGTTAATTCCGCTCGAAATTTGAGATTGCGCGAGTTCTTTCATGGACGAGCATGTGAAAACGGTGCTCGCTATAAACTTCCGTCTCAAAAGCATTGGGCACCCCCGCCACAGCGAGACAAATGCTTAGGTTGATATATCCGAGCGGTTCAGGATGATATTCTTAACGCTTATTAGGTACATACGCCCTATCGTCACAACCTATCTCGAAATGAAACCAGCGCCTTAGAGCAGTTAAGCTCCCGCCAAGACGTCGTTATCAAACCAGCCGATAAAGGAGAAGCAATCGTAGTAATGAACCGCGAAGACTATTAATGAAGCGAATAGACAGTTATCTAACCAGTTTGTTTTATCAAGCTCTTCCCAATGATCCAACCAGTGACTTTAAGAACAAGGTTATAGAAACGCTGTCGGAGCTCCTTCAACAGGAATTGATAGACGAAAACACGTTCCGGTATCTTATGCCACTCAGTCCAGTAGCAGGTCGCTTTTATCTATTATCAAAAATTCACAAGCCAGGGAACCCAGGACATCCAATTGTTTCAGGCGTACAGATTGTTACCGAGAGCCTTTCTCAGTATGTAGACCAGCTAATCAAACCAATTCCCCCAACCTTCCCCCCTTACATAAAAGACAATAACCATTTCTTAAGCGAAATAGTACACCTAAGCATTCCCTCTGGTTCCCTGCTTATGACGATGGATGTCGTGTCCCTTTATACAAATATCCCCCCATCCAGACGGCATTCGCGCTTTATCCATTGCCTATGGACAAGCTGCCATTGATAAGCCCATTAGCGTTCTCACACTGGGCACCCTATTGAAACTCATTCTGGAATTAAATAATTGCGAATTTAATGATTGCCATTATGTACAAGTGAGTGGTGCTTCTATGGGAACACGGATTGGGCCGAATTATGCCAATATTTTTATGGGCATACTGGAAAATAAATTTCTTAAAAACTGCACCCTAAAACCTTTGTACTATAGGCGTTTCATTGACGTGTTTCTTGTGTGGCCCCATTGAGAATCGACACTGCTCAACTTTATGGCTGACTTCAATAGCATTCACCTGAGCATTATTTTTTTCACATAACCACTCAATGTCAGAGATTGACTTCCTCGATGTTACAGTGTCAATAACCGGAAATAATTTGACAACCAAACGTTACAAGAATCCAACGGTCAGGCGCCAATATCTCCATTTCCATAGCAGCCACGTTCGTCATCGGAAAACCACAATCCCTTATAGCCAGGCACACCGTATTAGGCGTATATGCCCTGAACAAAAATATTTTGATGCTAACTGTGCAGAACTAAAGCGTACACTCGTGGAGCACCAGTACCCTAAGGAAATTATTGATGACGCAATAAAACAAGCCAATAACTTGAAAAGGGAAGATATTCTGGTGAAGTCAAAGCCAGCGGTGACCACTCCAGCCACCAACCTTATTTTGACGCATTCAGCGTCTATTCCGAATGTTTCTGCCATTCTCAAACGGCATCACAATATTCTAGGCCAAAGTGAAAGATTTAGAATAATTTTGCCAGATGCACCACGAGTAGTGTACCGACGCTCAAAAAAACATTCCAGATTTTATAACGTCTTCTAAAGTCGGCGCCCGCGTACCTGCAGGTTGTAGTCCATGTAGTAAACCACGCTGTAAAGTATGCCCGCATATGCTAACCACGATAACAGCGAAAAGCTGGGCTTCAAACTTCGCGCTCCGTATCAAAGACAGCTTCAACTGTGACACGTCGAACAGCATTCATTTTTATTTATTTATTACAAAAACCCGCATTCGCTCCAAGAGCATTACAGCGGGGGGGGGGGGGGGGGGATATAGACATATAGACAGGTATAGACTAGCCGTGGCCTAGTGGTAGAACGCCCGCCTCGGCTGCGGGAGGCTGTGGGTTCGATTCCCGCCGCCGCCGGGCACCCACTGGTTCAAATGGGTACAAGTAGTGCCCCGGCCTGGCGTTCGGCTTCCTTCAGGGGTGATACGCTTGGGAAAGGAGCCTGCGCCCTATTTTCCCGTCGAAACCAACGGAGCACGGAACGTGAGCACGGAGCACATTTATCTGCCTGAGTGTGGTACGTGCCACCTACAATATATTGGTCAAACAGAAACGCCGTTCAGAATCTGAGTTAACAATCATCGTTCTCACGCAAAGCATCTCCCACACCTTCCACTGTCAAAGCACCTGTGCATAACTGGACACTCTTTTGACAGTATTAGAGTCGCTATACTGGACTCTGGTTTTCCTTTCCACCACGATCGTTTAGTCCATGAATCTTACCTGATATACAAGTTCAACGCTCTTTGTTGCGGTATTAATGAAAGCATCAGAAAAACTAACATGCACCACCAACTCACATTGACCAGTTCTTATATATATATATATATATATATATATATATATATATATATATATATATATATATATATATGCTTGTGCACGTGCGCACGGTGGCTGTTTGTACGAGGTTTTCAATATTGCTAGTTAGTATTTATGCACGGTGACTGGTCGCTACAGGTATGGCACGCTCTGCACGGGTCACATGTTGACTGACTATTGCATAATTGCAGCAATAGGAAGTTTTGGTTTTTGTAAATGCATGATATACCGGTTTTTTTCCACGGGTGCATTTTTAAATCCTGCTTTCTGCCGCAGGGCGGAAGACAGCACTCGCGTTTATTTTATACACTCGTGCGCAGCTTGTACTTTCTTAGCAGCGCATGATTATGTGATTATATGAAGTGGCGATTACCTTCTGCTGTGATTTTTAGAACTGCCAGGCCATTTTTACATTTTGTCACCGTGCACTGTTTTTTTTGTGATTAGGGCTTTATTGTGCGCATGTCGTATAGGACAACGCGATAAGTGCCTATTGTCTCTATATATACCTGTAAAGCGACTACACTTGTATTGACGAAGGCCGGTCCTCCGGCAGAAAACCTCAATCAATAGATATGCCATAACGTTCTCCTTTTTTTCCTTTGTTTTGATTATACCTTCGGGTCTGGCACGATACCCTTCGTTTTGTATATATATATATATATATATATATATATATATATATATATATATACACACTATGGAAGGCAGTGGCGACTGTGGCGCTTTCTGCACCATACGGACGTCGAAAGCATAGAGTTTGCTACAAATACTAGAGGGAACTCTGGCGCTGCGATCATTCAGCCACCAAGGGAATGATGGGTGGTACACGGCTTTTGTTTGATCTTCGTGCTTATAGGGCTTCAGACGTTCTTGTGGCTTCGTCTATTACGCTTTATCTGGATCTAATTTGGCCTAAATTTCAAAGCGACTTATACTTTTTTTTAATGCAGAAGGCAATAAGACTCTGTGCGCACGCATAAGCGCTGCTAATTGCAGTGGTTCCGCTTGTTCATGCGTCCATGGCGTAATGGTTTCAATATCGGGCTTCCGTGCTCGAGGTCGTCCTCTGTTCGAATCCTGCCGTCGGACAATTTTAATAATGTTTTGTTTCGGGATTTAAAAGGCAGTACCTCGTTAAAAGTGATCGCTTTGCAAAGTCGCAAAGCCACTCAAAGCCAGAAAGAGGAAGTTTAGGCAAATCCATGCGTACTACCCGTCATTCCCGTGGTGGCTGAACTGCCCTGCTCGCAGCACCAGTAGACATTAGCGCCACAGTTCCCTCTACTAACTGTACGAAACTCTACTGTTGAAAGGGCTTCAGTGGAAGTGTCGCTCTTCTGATTCGGTAGATTTATCTTGTAGAAATACCCAGCTTAATTTTGGTATAAGTATTTTACGAGAAACTTCTACAAGAAACACGAGAACGTTTTTCAAATAAAGTGTTACAGGACATTTCGGCTAGATCGTCCTTCCAGAGGTGGTGGGTTTATTATTTTTATTTCAGCTAAAGTTTGCCGCGAGGCTAAAATTTAATTTCAGCCTTCATATCCAGAGTGCGAAATTCTAGCGGTTGAGATGGACCTCACTGGATGACGTTGTAAGTGCATATTCACTGGCGAACAGGACACACGCGCCCTTGATAGAGTTTTGTCTTCTTGCTGACGTGATATTCTACGCGCAGGGGACTTAAATTCTCACCATATTTCGTGGGAGCTTAGCAAAGATTTATGCGGCACTCGACAATGGAACTGGTAATTTTACAACAACCTAACGTGTGTAATTCCGTATCTATCAAGTTTGTGAGGGGCCAGGCTGACTCTGGCTAACATTCTTACATTCTGTCGCCCAAATTTCTCTATCTTCGTGGCCAACTGTTGAGTATGCTACTAATAGTGATCACCTTCCAGTATACCCGCCGTGGCTACTCAGTGGCTATGGTGTTGGGCTGCTGAGCACGAGGTCGAGGATCGAATCCCGGCCATGGCGGCCTCATTTCGATGGTGGCGAAATGCGAAAACACCCGTGTACTTAGATTTAGGTGCACGTTAAAGAACTCCAGGTAGTCGAAATTATTCCGGAGTTCCCCACTACGGCGTACCTCATAAGCAGATCGTGGTTTTGGCACGTAAAACCCCATAATTTTATTTAAACCTTCCAGTACTTTTTGAAGTAGCTCGCCATCGTAACATCTCTGTTTTATCAGGTACGAACATTAAACAGTCAGACATAAAAAAAAATGTTCGCGAAATGCTCTCTCATCACTGTTTGATGCATACAATGAGCAAAAAGCCACGATTATCTGTTCCGCTTTGGAAAGTATTTGTACGAATATGAATAGCTGTAGCTATTAATATTTTTGGAGCCGTTTTAAAAGATACAGTTTCTAGAGTAAAAAACGAATAAGACTGCAAGCATTTTGATTTCCTGTCAAGGAATAAAAATAAGCGTGCATTGTTGAGTTTTCTCTGTAAGTAGGAAGCACTTCCGCGACCAACCAGTATTGACTCTCTAGATTTAACTAGTGATGAATGAGTCGCTAGAAAAACATTGCGAAGGAATTGGAAATTAGATTTTCTTGTGCCTTCTCAATTCGTTTTAGATTACGAAGTCCAGCAGAAGATTTTTTAGAAATTACTATGTTAAAATTGGCTTAAGCCATGGAACGACTACCAGATTATCGTAGCCTAGATTACCAGATTATCATAACGACTATCATAGCACAAGTGTTAGCTCTGTTATGATAAAACATTATTTAAGAAACATCCTGATGCTCTGTTAGCTTGATTAACCACTCAGTGAAGTTTTAATGGAAACCATTTGTGTGGAACATTTCTAAAATAATTCAAATTAAAAAAAATCGTTAGGGAGGATACACAGTAGATAACATTAGAATAATTGCGCTAACCTCAAATTTGGGGAAACTAATGAAAATAATTCTGTACGGCCGACTGATTAAAATTGTACCGGAAAAATACTTGATTGGCCTCTGCCAAATCGTATTCAGGCCATTATGTTCAATCTGGCATGCTCACGTGTATTTAAAGAGTCTAATAAAATTAGCACAGTGCCAGAGGCAGGTTTATGCTCTCGTGACACGCGACATTTCCAAAGCCTACGAAAGTGTACAGTACGTAATTTTGTTAGATTACGAAGTCAGGAATTTTTAAATTAGCTTGTAACCTGGTTGTGCGAATTTTTAAATGGGAGGAAATTGGTTCTCTAAGACATGATTTTGGGTATACACAGGCAATCACGTGGTGTTCATCAAGGTGGTGTAATTTTGCCATTATTATTTATTATCCTGTTTAGTTCCATTCCACGATATCAAGAGGTACATACGTATGTATACGCAGATAATATGCCTTTTTCGCATCAGTAGTCAGCGATCTTCATTCCCTGTATATTCGATTATAAAACTACCTGTGTGCCATATAATCCTATCCAGACAATATTCGCCTCTCTCTTAGCATTAGAAAACGTTCAATATTTGTTTTTCCTCCTAAAAATCATGTTAACATATCACTCTTCTGCGTATCAAGATTATACCTGAAGTGGAGTCAGCGAAATATTTGGGCATAGTCTATGACTGCCCTCAGCTGGGCATGTTGGCGAAATAGTTAAAGGTGTAAGAGCAGTCGGTATGCTACGTAAGTTATGCAACAATCAGTCGGGGATGCGGAGAGGTCTAGTTTATTAATCTGCAAAATGTTTGAGCGCCCCTTTTTAGAATTCGGATGTGTATTATTTTCTGGTGCACCAACTTATAAATTAAGCGGTATTCTTCTGCTGGAACGCGAGGCCTGGCGACTGGGCTGCGGATTAGCAAAATTTGAAGCCAATAATGTGCTGCACAAAGAAGTAAGGTTGCCTTAAATTTTGTCATTTACTGACGGTACAAACCTTCTCGAATATGTACGAAGCTCCTATAAGAGGATTGGAATGCATATTCATTCCCCAGCCTGCGTTACTTTTTTAGTACAGTGGCCTCGGTTTCATACGCTTCAGGTGGTCGTTGTACAAACGTTGCTTAACTCCTCAAATGTATGCATCCTAGAGGTACCACGTATTTGCAATTTTCGAGAGCGCTTACAGATCATCTGTGACGACATCTACTCTAAAAATGCAAAACATTTCTCTTATATTATAATAAAGCGTACATTTACAAAATAATTTATTGAGTTTACCAATAAACGCTGTGACTGTGACAGACGCTTCACAGTGCGAAGTAAAATATGGTATTGGCATTTTATTTACGGCTCTTTACTGGTCATTATCAATTAGGATTCATGACATCTTACCTGTATTTCTGGTTGAAGCTTTAGTTGTGGTAATTCTCATGCGCAAACTAAATCAATATCGGAGTTGTCATAATTACTGGTTCTTTATCCTTATGTTCATCGCTCAGAGCAAATAGTCTTACGAGCCCTTTTACGTACATTTAATTTTCTAGTGCCTGCTAACATAAACTTAATTAGACTGGTTTGGGTGCCGGGCCATAAGGGCTTATTTATGAACGAAATGGCCGAGCTTGGCGAGAGTGGATCTCAGTGGCCCTATTCTATGAACGCTTCCTGCGACAAACTACGTAACTGCTGTCAGATTCAGGAGACGTGCAGTTATTGAAGAATTGTTGAACTCAGCCTTAGCTGAATATCGCAGAATTTCGCAGAATATCGACACCTCCTATTCTCCTAAAAAAAAAAAAAAAAAAAAAACTGAAGTAATTTGTACCTGAAGACGTGTCGGGGTATACCAACCTTAAACTTACATCGGCACAGGGCTGCTCTGGCGCCCTCCCCCCTCTACGCAATCTCTAGAGAAGATGAGCCGATTGAGCTGTTCTTATTCTGTCGCCGTTTTACACCCTTAACGAAAACATTTGAGAAGCATGGTCTAGACAAATTGGCCTTTTTTCCCCCTTCAGGACATTCCCTCTCTGCAGCATGGGAACCACCTTTCTTCGAATCTCATAGAGTTGCTTGCTCAACTGTAGAGGATTTTTTAAAAATTTCTGCAAGGTGATTTCCTTGATAAATTGTTTGTGGTATATTTAATTAATTTCTTCCCAAATGTTTTATTGTTTTTTGTAATAAGTAAACTTCTCTCCTAATACCTCCGAATCTCAGTCAATCTCACACAGTGGTTATGCGCCATCACTGAAGGAAAACGAAACGGAACACCATCGAGTGACTAGATATTGACACGCGTACTTGTTTATCTTTCTTGGGTGACCGCTTTTCACCGTCTAACAAATGTTAAACGCTATCGCTAAGCGCAGGACGCGCCTGCATGCATCGGAATTTTCTCGAATGTTATCGATGCTTCTATCCGTTGTCTGTTGTCACCGAACCTTGTGTAATCTGATTGCATGCGCGACGCGAATTGTGTAGTAATTTTTGGAAGACACGCGGGCACCATCGATTACGCTGGAATTTTCGACGACTCGTATATAAAAGTCGACGCGCTTGACCCACTAATGAGATTTTCTACGATGGCCGACTTTGCTCGCCACTATAGTTGTGCGTGAGTGTTACTTGTATTACTGGGAGCAAGTTCGCCCAATAAAGAGTGAAATTTGTAATAGTGAATTCCACTGGCGGATCTGGAGCGGTGTGCCGAATACACGACGGAGCAAGAAAATCCGCCGCGGAGCGACCCGATCCCGATCGACCAGTGAAAAATAAACACGCTCCGGCAGGGATTGCAGCGGAAGTTGTCGCACGCGTCCGGTTACCCATGTTGCCAATCTCGCATTAGACCACGTTGGGGGTTCTAGGCACAGCGGCAACTGCCCTTCGCGTCTTCTTCGACGTAGCCAACGATTTTGGGGCGTTTGTGCGGAGGCTCTGCAAACATTTCATTAAATAAAATTTCGTACAGTACGTACGACTCATCCTCATCGCTGCTGCTTTCTGAAGAGGAACTGTGCGAACTGTCGCTGTCGCTCAAAGCAACGAGCAATCCGGCAGGGTCGAACGACGCCATTTCAGAACAGTAAACAACGCCACAGGGTTACCAGACAGCGCTTGAAAAAGCGCTGCAAGCAACCGACGTACCCGATTGTTCCGGAAGTGACGGCGCCTAGTCGCTGGAGTTCCGGCGAAATCCGGCTCTATAAGACGGATCAACGCGGAGCGCTCCGTCGCGGAGCAAGTTGCCCCAAATCGCCCAGTGGAACATACGATCTTGCTCTGGATCCGCCAGTGGAATTCAAATTCTCGGCCGCGGAGCAAAAAAACTTGCTCCAGATCCGCCAGTGGAATTTACTATAACTCACAGCCTTGACACTGCGCCGTTCTTCACCGTCACTACCACGTGACAATATGCAGAACGTGGGACAGCCTGTTTTCTTATTTTTTTTTATGATATGGTGGTTGGTTAAGACTGGCTAAGGTGCAATTCCTGCGGCGCTCCCACACATCCATGCGCGTCACGCTGCAATAACTTCACGTCAGTTACGGACCGTAACCGCGGACTCGACGCAGGGAAACGATAGAATTAGAATAACCATCCCGGTTTATGGAGAGCAAAGCGACTGGGTGCACCGGTTACGCGCGTGACATTTGTTGGCTTCATCGGCCACTAACAAGATTTTCCGGGACATTCCCAGGGTTGAACTATTCCGAGCAGAACACGACACTGAGACGAGTGTAGTCCTCTTTACGGCTCGTTTTAGCGAGGGGTGCCAGATCAAGATCGTTATTATGGCTGGCGCGTGTGGGCGGCGGTCTCTCGCTAACGCAGCTCGGCTTCGTGCCATGTCGGCGACGCAGCGAGAGATCGCGACCCCTTTGGCGTGCCTCATCTTTCGCGCTGCCTCTTCGCCGTGCTATTTGGTTTCGCGCCTGCCGGGCACGTATCCGCCGTACAACTAAAGCTGCCATTGACGCCGCCGTGTCCATCCCACCGAACGGGAATGAAAGCTCGTTCGTGACTACGGCAGGGGCATCTCCAGTCCACTGTATCAGTGCGCGCAGCAGCTGCCCGCGATCATGGCGAGGCAGATTTGGTCGCCCATATGCGCTTAATTCTGTATGAGCACTTACAAATTGCGAAGATGTTCGCTCTCAAACATATGTGTACGTATTCTGCTGCAAAAAATATATCTTTTTCAACGCTACAAAAAATAAACAGCTTCCTTAAGCATATAGATTTGGCTGTGTCTGAAGTATGATAATAAATAAATAAATAAATAAATAAATAAATAAATAAATAAATAAATAAATAAATAAATAAATAAATAAATCGAGCTTCGCACCAGACGTCATTTGCACCAAGCGCCCAAGGCTCGCGGGTGGTCTCTTGAATGTTGGAGAGAAAGTGAATATGCGTGGCGATACGGTGCCGAATTCACACGAAGATCAAAGTAACTGGCTGCAGAAGGTAACACGTAACCACCAACAGACTCAGCATAGGAGGCC
Organism: Dermacentor silvarum; assembly: GCF_013339745.2. NCBI lineage: Eukaryota > Metazoa > Arthropoda > Arachnida > Ixodida > Ixodidae > Dermacentor > Dermacentor silvarum. The sequence goes on from NC_051154.1 coordinate 111,618,698, forward strand.
TGCTTGCGTAAACTTCGACTTAGATAAAGAAGACAGCCGACGCACTGGTTTAGGGGGTTGAAGGTTTTACAGCCCATCAAAGAGATAAACTGATAAAAAAGACGTGTTGATTGCTCGGCATTTTAATTACATTAGTGAACTTTCGAAGTGCATAGATATTTAGCCCTATGTTGGTTGGCATAGAACGAGCGCTTATGGCGAAAGACACGAACGGTAATATTGGTAACGCCCCCTCCAGTTGTTTTACTTGACTACACTTACCCACATCGACACCAGTGGTTGTTGCAGGAAGAGTCATGGCACCATTTCGTTTGCTCGGCATAAAACACACCGGAACGAGGTTAATTAAAAAAATACATAATCCGCATATAAGTCAAAGCAAGATTTTAACATATCAACGACACTTCATGACAAAAAAGAAAAAAATAATACTATATGCTTTCCCTCCCGATGTCGGTGATTTGATTAAATGCACCGAACGACTATAGATACTGAAAGGAGAAGCGACTCGAAACTCGACCATACTGATTATCAATGGAGATGTTTACAATTTTAACTCGAGGTAACTTTCATTTGCTGTCTCCTTCGTGATCTTTCATTTCATTAATTGTTTCAACAAAGCGGCTAAAACCAACACGAGAACTGGTTTTTCTAAGGAAACAAACATCTTCTCATCGCACACCTCTCTGATACGTCTTTGAGCACAAAATTATAAGAAGACTGGGAGCGTGGATAAAAAGAAGGTTGCAGGACACATAACAGCGACATGCGATCAAGGACAAACACGCAAAAGTAATTAACCAGATTTTCTTCCAAACACTGGATATTTACTATTGCGTCGTTTTGTCCGTCGATAATCTGACCACGACATTCTGGCCAGATGCAAATGTGGCATGCAGAGTTGGCTCCCACAGGAACTATAGGTTCCTCTTTGTTTACTCTTCAGACAGCGGGTATTGCTTTAAAAAAAAGGCACAGACTATTGGTGGTGTCATTCGGCAGTCTCGCGTGTGACGGCCCACCAGCCAGCTCACGTCGCAAACACCACGCGCCGAGCGCGCCCGGTACGGGCACCGCGTCAGGAGCGGCGGGAGTGCATGGGGTCGACCTGGTATAAGAGGCGGCGCGTACGCATCACCTTCGGCCCCACGTGCACCGTGGTGGTGCTCATCTTACCTTGGTGATGGTCAGGGTCTGGCCGGTGCCTCTTCCCCCTTGCAGCCGGAAACCCCAGGGGCTGCCTCCGGCCAGGCGGACGGTTATCGCACTCCCCGCCATCGCGCACTGCTTGGGCGTCCAGTCGGTTCGCTCGAAATGGGGAGCCCAGCTCGCCGAGGGCCCGGAAGAGCGTTTCTTTTCTTCGCCCGGCTTGGCAGGGCAAGCGGGCCGCCGGGTGGTGGCTGCTGCGAGCGACGAGGTTGCCCCTCCGGACCTTATTTTTAGTGCCGCGATCTCCCACCACCCGACGGAGTCCGGGCCGCGTTGGCGGTGGCTCAAGGTGGACCCGAGCGCGGCGGCTGCGGTTCGCACCGAGGGGCGTGTCGCGCTCTCGTGCACGCTCGCACGCGACGTGAACCAGCATTATAATAGGGGCAATGCCGCTACGTGTATAGCATCCAATGAAATAAGGCAGGTATTATTCCTCGCCCTAGGTTTCTCTCTCCTAATCTTTCTTATATTCCGCATCGCAAGATGTCACGGTTTTACGTTCATTGCCGCCTAGCTGTCTGCCACCAAGCGAACAGAATCGTCGCAGCAGTGATTTAGCTAGCATTACATTTTTAGTTGACACGTGTCCGCTCACGCAGGTTCTTAAACGGAACTAAGGGAATTTACGTATGTGCTGATATTTAGATAAACTAATGTGGTACTGTGAGCGCAATGAGTCGAAAACTCTCATGCACCTAGATATGCGGATCAATTTGCGACTTTGGGAAAACCAACGCAGTTCAGAAAATGCCTATTACTAGATAATTTTACGATTCGGCTTAATTTCATTGTTTAGTTGATGCCAATAAATAAAAACGAATATTTGATGAACAAGAATTTTGAAATAGAGCAACAATTTTGGCTTACTACTAACGACAAGAGATCAGCTAGGTTTGCAGGCCCTTTTAAAAAACGTGAATATTTATAGTTGACTCGTATTGGTAAACTTCGATCATAAAATGCATTATTTAATTGATGGAGCAGTACTGATGGCGTTTTGAGAGCCATTGGACAGGTCACTGTGGCCATTACACACCGACCCTACACATCGAAACAATCTAGACTTGATCACGATTGAAAACGAGTGTTGTGCAGCTATGTAGCAATGTAGCAATGATGCAATGAGGAAAATTCACTCGTTCATTTTAGAAGGGTATCATTAAAGACGACAAAAATCAACCAAAGGGCTCAATTGTAATGCCAATGATACTATTATTGATACTGTCATTAGTACTTCTCCTTAGCGTCCCCTCATGTCAAATTAATAGCCGTGGTCTGAATTCTCGTGTAATTCTTCGTGAACTGTATGCAAATGCCTTCGAGAAATTATCACATAAACCATGAAATGTTTATGGTATCGCCACAATTATACACCACATGACTAGATGGCGCTATTACTGTAGGTTTGATGCCGCTGGCATAGAAGAGTTGGTAATACAATCGTGGGAGCTATGGTTCAAGCGCTTCAACGTACGCTCTTGCAGTCCTTGAACGGCCACCATGCGAAACGCACTCGTTAACACTGTGTCTCTTTATGCCACATTAACTATGTTAACTATCAATGATTCAACAACAAGATTCTTGTGACAAACACGAAAGGTGCCTGGAACTCTCTCACGGTTACTACGTGTATTGCATGTTTCAATGGTATCTTACTTTGGTGATGGTCCTTATAGCTCACTTTCTCATTCCACATTAGCTGGAATGAAAATTTCATAGTGATGTAATTTTTAAAGCAGTCGCAGGCTGCCAGCATTATAACTAACAGCTCCGTGGCGCCTTTCAAAAAGTTCTTCGTGCCCAGTAAAAAATATAGAGCCCAAATAATACGACCGTTTGGTTATATAAAATTTTCGTTTTCAATTATCGAGTGATTAGAATACACAACACTTCATTTGGCAAGTATCCGTAAGCTTGTTTGGTCGTCCTTACTGCAAGCTAGTTCCCATGAATCATCCGTCTTCAAGCTACCGTGACAGCTAGCAAAGAAAATACAAAGTTCAGCATCTACAGGGGAGCACCCCACATTTGGTAAACCTAACTTAACGGAACCAATCATGCGCCACGCCTGGAAACCACTCGTCTCCTTTCACAGAGCTACAATGTAGGTATTGGGGCGGTGGAAGACGTGCTTCACTGAAATAGTCGCCAAGGTTCTTCCTCGCAGACTGTGTATATTTTTGCATTCTACATGCTTCCGTTCTTATTTTTTATCTTTCGCACGCACGCGCACCGCTTTTTGTGGAGCAGGAAGACTGAAGCGTTCTGCGCCGGCCTGCGCAAGATTGACAGACAGCCAAAGGCCAAGGGAGCTTTCTCTCAGCGGAAAGAGTGCAGTGCCGTCTATGCCACGCAATGTTCAGAGCTCAAAGCATTTTAGGCGATCATGGAGGGGCGCCGGCAAACGAGCACTGCATCTAGAAAGCCTGCGAGTCTGACACGAGTGTCAGCGGTGTATTCTTACTTCGCTTTCATTCTTTTTCTCTTTTGTTATACCAATGTACAGGGAATAGTTCTCCCCTTTGTCGACGGGATTTTTTTTTTTAAATTTAAACAAAGAATGGACACTTCCACCAATGCATTGGGACAACATCCAGACCTTTTCACTTAAAGATACACTGATTACAAGAAGTTAAAAGGTAAAATAAAAAAAGATAAAAAAAGCACACGCATACAACGTGCCTTTATCTTGCAATTACAACGTGCCATTTACCGAAACGGGTTTGGGATTTTCTATTGCGGTGGGCTCACGTAAATACAAAAAAATCAAAACAAATTTTCTGCCACACCAGGTTGTTTTATAATAATGAGCACCAAAAATAAGTGTTTTCCTAAATCGGGTAAACACGTAATGACTGAGGTTGGTGGTGAGGTATCACTTGCGCGCAACATTACGTCTTCATGTGCATATAGCTCAGTAGCTCAATACGGAAGGAATTATTTACAGCGAATTGCTGTATATGTCTAGGATCCCGGGATGTTTTCGCGTCCGTCGACAGAAAACGATCGTCATCAATGGCGCATACTCCATTGAGCACTCATACCACCCTATGCAAGCAAAAAATGCAATAGCTTATAGCCCCGAAAGGCAGAGGCTACAAGCACTCAGCATAGTGAAGCGAAGAGCGTAAACATTCTTTGGAATCACGCATACAACATACAGAACAGCATGTCGAAAACTATCATAATCAATGGCTCATACACCTGCAAGCAATGGCTCATACCTTCGTAAGGCAGAGGCTACAAGCACTCAGCAAAGTGAAGCGAACAGTGCACACATTCTTTGGAATCATGCATCAAACATACAGAAGAGCATACGTTTTAATAAAGAACAAGCTCAAAACAAGCATCCGAACCACGTAATTTATGATAAGGCGCTAGTGATAGCAATGCGAAGCACGTAGCTCTCCCCGCATACGTTTCCCGTTAAAGATTACTCTTGACCAAGCTGGCGCGGCAACGCCTGCTTGCGACGTGGGGTGTGAAGGCCCTAGCCTTTCGTATACAAAATAACCAGCCTAGCAACTGATTTCAATGTTGTTGGAGCCCCGCTATGGGCGGCGGCGTGCTGTGAAATTTACCATTACTCCCATTCCTACCATTACTCTAAAATAGCACTACTACCATTACTTTAAAGCCACAAAGCATCGCATACCCCCCTTAGCAGTTGTAGTGGTGGTTTTCAACAGCTTCGCTGGACATCCACTTTCGCAGGGCCAGGATGGAGAGTTTTTTTTTTTTTTTTTTTTTTTACGCTACATCATTTTTATATCAGCTACCTTCGTGGATTTTCTGATGGCTCGCCGCAATTGTGCGAGCAGCGGTGTTTTCTGTTTAAATGAAAACGGTGTTTGATGCTCTTCATATGTTTGAATTAGACCACTTAACTAATATTGTTGCATTTCTAGAAAGCAGAAAGTTCAAACATTTGCGTTTCTAGAAAGCTCAACCAGAAATCAGAAAGCGCTTTCCTCGTGCTCTCCAACCGATTAAACAGAAGAAAAAAGAAATGCTCGTGAATTTACCTTGATATGAAAGTGGGAGCTCGTAAAATACTAACATCATCTGTTCTTTCTAAATAATTCTACTGCTTAGATAACCTGAACCCGCAAACTAAACAAGGTCTCCGGCATTGATTAAACACTAACAATAAAAAAGAAAAATCGACTTCTTGCTCACTCTTCGCTCCTTCCGGCCAGTCCTCACCCAATCAACGACTATTGCAAGTGTGGGAACATGAAATATGGAGCAATATTTTAACCACTGGAAACAGAGCTACGACACTTGACGTGCTGACGCCGACGGCATAGGTCAATGGCGCATAATCCAAACAAGACGAAGCCACAGGAAGATGGAGACCTGAAGGAATCAACAGTTAGTAGATGCCTCAGGCTATCTTGCCTACTTCGGCGGCAACTGTTGAACGACGTGCGACAGTGTGTTTTAAGTGTACGAGAAAAATTAATTCTGTTGCCTTTGGGTGCATTCGAAGAACAGTTTCTTATGTAGGGACGCTTACTCGGACAGAGTGAGCAACGGCTCCAGCGGTGCACGCGTACGGCCACCACAAAAGCCGAACGCCCATCTCGCGCTGCAGGGCGCATATAGTGTATAGGCGGTGCTACGGCTACGGGAATGGTTCTTTATTCTGATATTTTTGCGATTCTTTATTCTGATACTCAGCCGTTTATTTAGCCTGTTCTATAGAATGCAAAACTATGCAGCAATATAGATAGATTTAGCTAGGAGATCAAGTAGACAAGTTTCAAGCGCGTTCTTCCTGATACTGCACTTACACTGCTCACTTATACAGGGTGTTTTTTTTTTTAGCTGCACCAAATTTTTTAAATTAGAAAAATGTAAATCTTGGTCACGTTATGTTTACCATTCGAGTTTACGTATTGACGGCCTCTAGATACAGAGCAATTTCCACACTTACGTGCATAATTAGCGAAGTTACGCTAATTAACTTTTTAATTATCAACAATAGGTGGTTATAGCAAATTAGTACTTTGGGGCCCGTCCTCGACACTACCTAGCCAAACGATCAAATTTTGAATAGCGGAGTTCATGTGGGAGCTACGCGAACAATTAGTTCCCCTTGGCAGGCTGTTTGAAACTGAAACTGGCCGCAAAAAGAGCGTCTGTGTCGTCGATGTCGCCGCCCCCCAGCCTTTCGTCACGTCTCCGACGTCACCGCTGGTCCGGCCCAACGAGAAGCTTGCGTTATCTCCTTGCTGTTTGCGGCGTTGGCCTAACGCTTCAATGCCGGCTGGCCGCCAAATTTACTTCGTCATTCCGTCGGGCGCCACGTTGCGCTGTAGCGAAAACCCCGCGCCTTGGGCTTTTAGATACTACAGGCACGGCGTCATATCAGTCTGTAGCGTGGACGGCGAACTCCGCAGATAGCAAGGAGATAACGCAAGCTGCTCGCGGGCCGGACCAGCGGTGACGTCGGAGACGTGACGAAAAGCAGGGGGGCGGCGACATCAACGACAACGACGCTCTTTTTGCGGCCAGTTTCGGTTTCAAGGAGCCTGCCAGGGGGAACTAATTGGTCGCTTAGCTCTCATATGAAGTATGCGCTATTGAAAATTTGATCGTTGGGATAGGTAGTGTCGAGGACGAGCCCCAAAGTACTCAGTTGCTGTAGCCACCTATTGTTGATAATTAGAAAGTTAATTTGCGTAACTTTGCTAATTACGCACCTAAGTGCGGAAATTGCTCTGTATCTAGAGGCCGTCAATACGTAAACTCGAATGGTAAACATAACGTGACCAAGATTTACATTTTTCTAATTTAAAAAATTTGGTGCAGCTAAAAAAAAAAAAACAAACACTGTATACATATGTATACGGGCTAAGACGCTGCAACTGATGGAGGTTACTAAAAAACAAATACTGCAAAGATTAAAAAGAACTAAATGGTGGATGACGTGATGTCACACATGAGCACGAGGGTGAAAAAAAAAAAACGAATGAAATTGCAGTTCAATCGCATGCACACTCGCAACAAAGTAACAAGGAAATATACGATGTAAATAAAGTTCAAACGCCTATACACTATCAATACTTTGAAGCAAGGTCGCACGAAAAAAAAATCTCAAAGCAAATAATGCCTTTTTCACAATGCCTGAAGACCATGGCCCAAGAATAGTCCTTAAAGTGAGTTCAGGACTTGCCATTGTTCTGAACTGAAAATGGGAGCTGTTTTATTGGAGCCGATGTATCAAACTGAAAACCACACCTCCACGTGCTAGCAACACACTGCACATTCCCGTTCTACGCTCCGCACGAAGACACCAAGAAGTGTATTTCTTCTTAAATGTCGTTCATGATGTGAAAATTTTCGCGTTCGCGTTTATATAAGGAAAACAGAAACAAGTTGCGCAAGAGCGGTAAAAGCTGGAAATGTACGTGTTACCGGATGTCTCGCATGGGTGAATGAAATGGAGGGTCGTCGCTTTCTGTGCAAATTAGGAAAACCGACAATTCCTAAGCCCGTGTCAGACGTGCGCATGCCCAGCATCCATTGGAACCAACAATTGTTGAAATCCGCAAGCGTCAGTGGACCAGCCTACATAGAGAGAGAGAGAGCAAGGAGAGGAAAGGCAGGGAGGTCAACCAGAAGAGCATCCGGTTTGCTACCTTGCACTAGGGGTAAGGGAAAGGGGAGATAGAAAGAGAAAAATAGGGAGAGAATGAGCACTGAGTACACGTGGGACGATGTACAGGGACACTATAGGCGGTCTCTTAAACCGGTGCACTTCAAATACAGTACTAATGCACGCAACGCTTTTTGTGCCAGTGACGGGTGTAGCCAAGGTCCGAGTATCTTTGACTCAGAGAACGGTCTCCAGTCCAGCCGGTTCAAAGTTGTCCTGAGAGAGAGGCGTTGTACGTCGTAGCGAGGACAGGTACACAATAGGTGTTCGATGGTTTCCTCGCACATACAGGAGTCGCACATCGGGCTCTCGGCCATTCCCATACGATGTGAGTAAGCGTTCGTGAACGCCACTCCCAGCCACAAGCGGCACAGCAAGGTTGCTTCGCCGCGGGAAAGGCTAGATGGCAGTTGTATAGCCGTAGCAAGGGGTCCTACTTATATAATCGGCAATTGAAGGCACTTGAACTCCATAAAGCTTGTGACGTTTTGCGTGCAAGCAGACGAAGTTCCCTGGCAGTGTCCGTCCTCGTCAAAGGTATTGTACGCGTCTGGGTGTCTTCGTAGGCAGATCGGGCAGCCCTGTCAGCAATGTCGTTGCCGATGATGTCACAGTGAGCAGGAATCCATTGGAAGACTATGCTGTGCCCTGTTTCCAGAGCATGGTGATGTACTTCCCTGATGTCGGATATCATCTGCTCGTAAGTTCTGTGATGTAAGGCTGACTTGATACTGTGAAGGGCTGCCTTAGAGTCACAGAATATGACCCATTTCTGTGCCGGCTCTTCGGGCGTTTGATAGAGCTGACGGAGCTCTCAGATTTCAACGGTCGTTGGTTTCGAAGGTGGTTCAAAGTGCGAGTGTTAGCGGGTATTATGCTATTTGTTCTTTATTTTATTTTTGCTATCTATGCGCTGGGTAAATCTGCGCAAAAGTTGTGCCTTAGACGAATTCCTACTTCACAGTTGAAAAAGGACGCTGAGGGGAGGAGGGTTGGGAGTGTCACAGCAGGGCAGGCGGGCGCAGATGGTCCGACTGCGGCGAGGCGAGCCCGGACGCTTCGGGCGTACACACTTTGCGGCCAGAGAAAACTGCGCGCGACAGGGAACGGGGCCGGCGGGCGTTACTTTTCCTGTTCGGCTCGCAGCCGCCTAAATTTAGCGGCCCGAGATCCGGACGGCTTTGCGGCGCTGCTCGGACCGCTGGTTCTACTGCGTGGTTGTAAACGACGCCGCCGCCGACGAACGGGGCGTCTGTTCAGGGGGACGCAGACCGGCACGCGGACGCGCCGCCGCGTGGGCGCCGTGATATACAGGGTCCTGCATATTTCGCTTAACGTGTTCGAAAAAAGATTTTGCGCTTACCGCTGCACTGTTCTTACTGAAATTTCGCAGAAGAATCGCATTTTGGAGCACATGTCGTTCAGTGTAACACTTTCCACAGTTAATTGCCTAGATTTGAAGAAATAAAATTCAAATTTGCCTTCGCTTATGGGGATACGAGCTGCTGTCGCGATGGTGCAAGGATAAACTTGTGCCACCACCTCCCGGCAGCTACAGAAAGTAGCCAGTCAAGGAGGGTTGGCCCGTATTGCCCGTTCCTGGAACACGCAACAGCGCGATCTACTGCGGCGTTGCACTGCCCGAGGGAATTATGCCACAATCAGTTAAACACGGTTGCAACAGCGCCAAGCAATGAACATGAACATACCCTGTGCTCTACAACGGCTGCTACTGCGGTTCGTGCTTCTTGCCTCTCGCAAGATGGCGGCGGCCGGCTTCACTTTTGGAGAGCCACCTCCACTCCAGAAGTTTAAGTAAATAACCTCCTTGCGTGACACTCAACTTATGGCTTGGGCTTTGCCTTCTTGGCTTCTACACTATGTAGCGTCCAGCGCGCTAGCGCAGACGATAACAGAGAGAAAGCCGGGTATCGGTGCGATGACTCCGCTTATAATTGAAGGATTAGAAAACTTTTTGTGGCAGGAGGTTCGTGGGACGACGTACTTTAGCAGTGAGGCCGTTCTACTATTAGTTAGAGAAGTGTTTCAGGGCCCCTTAAATCACGAGCACATAAAGCCAACAGGCTATGAAGAAAAGCATATGAGTATTTAGGTGTGGCTGAAATTGAAGTATGGAAAATAATGATCACAGGGGAAAATCAAAGTGCACAAAAATATAACTTCTCTGGGGGAACCCACAACCTCCGCATTACGTGGGCGTTGCATAACCAATTGTGCTACGTCGATGGCCATCAATCCGGCCACTCTCAGGGGCATTTATGTTTACTAGATCTAGCCCTGAGTGTGTTCGCCAGCGCCACTTAGTGCCTTGGTTTTATGTATATAAGTTCCAAGACTGCGGAATAAATAATGTATGCTAATAACTTGCATACAATTGATGTTAGTGAAATGGGCCTATAGTTACATATTTTCTTGAGCCGCCCTTGTGAACAGGAACATTTGGCGTTTTCGAGTCGAACGGTAATATACCCTCGGATAAAGATTTATCAAATAATATCTAAAGATAACTTGACACTGCTGTTGCGCCATGTTTCAGTGCGCGGGGAGTATATTGTAACGACAGCGGAGCCATGGCATTTTGGCGGGTGAGGGCTAGAGCACCGCAAAGGCTCGGTCTTACCCAAAAGCCCGGGACGGGCCGGGTAGGGCAGGTTTTTCATGGGCTCGGGACGGGCTCGGGCACGGCATGTGCTTTTTGACCCGGGCCCGGGCTGGGCTCGGACTTTCTGGTGGTGAGCATGTAACGTGCAGCGAGTTATCCTCGCGCGTCTCGACTCTGAAAAACCTGTTGCCGCGGTGGAGCTGGAAGCTAGCAGTGCTACTCCTGTGTACTTCCTTTTTTTTCTTCCATCGTATTTTGCGCTGTTTGAACAGAATGTAAAACTCCAGAAAGACCGAAGTCACCTCAAACCAAAGGATGCCATTGTATCCCTTACCTAAATCAATGTAATTAATGCTTTCAGCGTGGTGTAAGCGCGTTCGTGACTTGCTGATTCTTCAAAGGCGAATTGGTAAAACGATGACTGCGATGAAGATAAGATAATTCGTCACGTGGCTGAAATATGGCACTGCGTCCATCCATGATTGCACGCATGTTCTCAACCGGCCGCCTAGCAGCAGCGCATTACGCTGCAGTATGGAGGAACGAGAAGCTTTCTCCATTTACTCCATCCATGCGCTGCGCTCACGACCAGTCGTGGTTGCGCTTCGGCTTGAGTGTACGGGAATAAGGTTGAGTGGGACGAGCGGCTGTTGCGGCGTATGCTTTGCAGTGAGGCGCCCGACGTGGAAAAATACTCTGGCGGCGCTGCGATAGAAGTGGATTGGGCCGCATCAAGGTCGCGCCGTTGGAAACTGCTGGCGATACTGCTCGGCAGGGTCATTCGTACTACTTCGCGCGCTGCTATTAGCGCTCAGACCGCTCAAATGGTGTTCATAATTGCATATGACGTGTATTTATGCCTTAAGAAGAAATTCCTTCCATTCGGTTCTTTATTTTATTTTTTTAATGCCGCTCGGTGATTTTTTTCGGTCTCGGGCCGTGTTCGGGCCAGTTTCGAGCCGGGCTCGGGCCTATGGTAAGGGGGTGGCGGGCCGGACGGGTTACGTCGATTATTTCCGGGCCTGGGCCGGGCCCAGGTCTCGCCAAAAAACTTTTGGTCGGGCTCGGGCAGGCAGCCCAACGTAATAACGAGCCCGGGCCGGGCCCGGGCTGAAAAAATCGGCCCGTGCAGTGCTCTAGTGAGGGCTCTTGTGTGCAGTTACGAAATTAGACTTCGAACGCAAGAAGGTGTTGCAACCGTTTAGTGTGCAGTGCTTGTGATGAAGAAATGCCATCGACTGGGTCTAGAAAAGCGAGCGATTCTCGACGCTGACCGTGTTTGCGACACTGCAGCTCCGATACATCACCGATGACAGAGCAGCCATCTCGAACGACAGCTGCGATACGTTGTCTTTGGAAAACACTACGCACTGCTCAGCATCGTCGTCCACCACGGAGCATCAACGCCTTGCAAGCAACTACAGTGACGTGCCGATAATTATTTGCTGTGCGCTACGTCGCCACAATGCAATGAACCGTGTTGTGGGGCCATCACAGCCTAAGTAGAGATGTGTATAAGCCAGCGAAAGTCGATGCTTTGCTTTTGATAATGGTGCTCAGTACAGCACCGATGAGAGTGAGTTGTGCGTGTTTTGTTTCGGCAGTCATGATTCTTGATGCCTCTCAGTTCAGCCCTGCGTCACTGTTGCCGAAAAATAAGTTGGGCGGGACCCAACCGTGGTGGGTGCGCGCACAAGAGTTACATGCCTCGCGCAGGGCGTGACCTATGGTTTTGATTGACAGGTGAACTCGTGCCAAACTCGTACATCGCGAAACCCCTCTCGAGTTGAACTCGGGAACATGGTGGCGGCAGCAGCAGCCTTTGTCATCGTATCCAGTGGCAGCAAGTGTCAATATGACCGTCTGGACCCGTTCACCTACATGACCGACGTACCCGCCGTGGTTGCTCTGTGGCTATGGTGTTGGGCTGCTGAGCACGAGGTCGCGGGATTGAATCCTGGCCACGGCGGCCGCATTGCGATGGGGGCGAAATGCGAAAACACCCGTGTACTTAGATTTAGGTGCATGTTAAAGAACCCCAGGTGGTACAAATTTCCGGAGCCCCCACTATGGCGTGCCTCATAATCAGATCGTGGTTTTGGCACGCAAAACTCCATAATTAAAATTTTTTTTACACGGCCGACATAGAGTTTCAGCGTCATTTTCGCCTTTCCAAATCGTCAATGCGCTGGCTGTGTGACGAGTTAAGAGAAAGCTCTCATGTGCGGAGACAGCATGCTCGTGGCGGGCAAATTATGCTTTCCGAGCACAGATTGGTGTGACTAGGCTGTGGAGGAAGAGTTCGTGCGATTGCTTCGGCTTTCTCCGGCTTCAAGCGCTGTTAGTCCACCTCACCCCACCCCCAGGCCAGGTCCGGTGGTGTCATCGGAGTACTGGGGCATCTGCAAGCACCTGGGGTTCAAACCGGACCAACCAACCTGTGAAGACGAAGTGGTCATATTATACAGGAAGACTCAGAATGACGCTGGGCTGCCTTCCGGTGCAACAGGTGCTGAAAGCAGTTTTCGCAGTTACACGGTACCGCTGCACTGCACGGGCAGAGAGGCGAAGGAAGTTACTTCGCCAACACGGACCGCCCAAACGTCCACCTCTCCATGCGGCAAGTGATTTGGCTCACGTACTGCGGGAGCAAGATCGTAGACATATGGCTGTTGAAGGAGATAACTGGCGACTTGTTTCCTCCATCGGAGCACGCAATCGCCGACTGGAGGAACTACGCCCGTGAGGTCGTGCGGGACGAGCTGCTGGCGCGACCTCCACTTGGTGGCCCCGGGAAAATAGTGCAAATTGACGAGTGACTTCTTCGCGGTGAGAAAAAGTACAATCGAGGACGCCTGATGACGGGCGACAATGTTCCGCCGAGCCGCCAAAATTACGGTGGTGTTAAAGATCGTGGACCATGGGTCTTCGTCGTGGTCGGCGCGACTATAGGGGTGCTGCGACTTTTCAAGATCGACTGACGAAACGCGGCTACGCTAGGTCCCATTACTGCAGCCACTGTTCAACCGGGGACCATTATTAACAGTGACGAATGGGCCGCATACAACTGTATCCCAAATTTAGTGGTTGCTAACGGGGCGAGCCTCAATCTGCACAGGGAGACAGTCACCCACAGCGTTAACTTTGTGGACCCCATCACGGGCGTTTACATGCAAAAAATAGAAAGTTATTGTAAAAAAAAAAATTCATAGCCCTTCCACTACTGTGAAGATGAAAGCCAGCAAAGCTTTGACTATGGTGCGTCTGTTGCAGTGAATATTGCTATAGTGAATGTATATAATATTATTATTGATTATATTGAGCATCTTCGGTATGCTTGTCAAAGAGTGAGGACACCGGCGTCGTGTTTTCGCCCGGCGTGATTCCCAAGTAGTGCGTTTGCTGCTCCAAGTCCACCCCATCGTCATAGACTATCGTATGAGCCCCAGCGGCAAAGTGTACGGCAGCGTCAGGATCTTGCGAGATCTCTCCCGCTCCTGCTCTCGGCGACTCATACCCACATATCAAACGCGGGTATGAGCCACACGTGCTTTCTTTCTTACCTTCCTTCCTTCCTTCCTTCCTTCCTTCCTTCCTTCCTTTCTTGTCCCTGGCTCATCCCCGCATATCCAATGCGGGTATGCGCCACACGTGATTTTATTATCATTAATCATGACGTAACTGACGAGCATGTGATGTTATTGATGTCATGACCTATCAGTCATGTAAGTCATCCGTTTTAACACCTGTGCTAAGGCACAACTGGCGGGAAACCGCCACGCACATAGAGCCGAAATGCTGATGATGATCGTTTTTTTCTACGCGCGGACACGATCCTGGGGGAACTAGCCCTTAACAGCTTCACTGTAAAAGTGAAGCGCCACCTCGTCAGTGGTGGGTACAGGGTAACTGCACGGCATCTGGAGTCTCACCTGACATGGATGTGGTGGCAGTCAACGGCCACGTGCGCTGCCAAGACCCTTTCTTGCCTTTGTTAGAAGCCATGGATCGCTCGAGGCTACCTAGTATCAAGACTCTTTCCTGCGGTTGTTAGAAGCCATCGCTCGGTGCTAGCCAGTATGAAAGTGCATCACAAAGTAAAAGAAAATAAAGCGTAGTTTTCTGACCCTTTCCGCCATTTCTGCGTGCTTAACGGTAAGCTGCGCTAGGTGACGCTCGCTTCGTCTCGCAGCCTTACTTTAGCGCAAGCAACGAGCGATCTGTTGAAAGCCCAGTGCGAAAAGCCAAGCGCACACCAATCCGTGCTCGGAAATGCGAGCGCAAGCACGTAGCGAGCGGCGCCAATCCAATCCAGAGGAAAGAGGAGGAGAGGCAGCACACTATCGTGGTATAACACGACGTATTAAATTACAAATTATTCTAATACACATTTAGTGTACATCCTGTACATTTTAAAATGCTTATGAACCACGTTAATGTGACTAATAATATTGCTGCATTATCTTCGTCGTGTCGACATCCTTCATTGACGCTCCCAACGAACCAGAACTTACTTGATGTTCAGCTTGAGTCTTGTCTCCCTTTGACGGCGTTAATAGATACTGGAGCCCAGGTGTCCATAATGAGTTATAACATCCGTCGTCGACTGAAGAAGGTTCTCACGCCTGCTACTGCACGAGCCGCATGCGTCACCGATGGCAGCACTCCTGCCATCACTGGAATGTGTACTTCCCGTATAAGTATCGCCGACCGCCACGTTCCAGTTCTCTTTACAGTGCTGACCAATTGTCCCCATGACCTAATCCTCGGACTCGACTTTCTTACGGCGCATTCAGCTTTGATCGACAGTTCTGCCGGTACCCTTCGCCTCGAACTTCCTCTACTTACGCATAGTCCACCTGCCGCCTAAAGCCTTGACTTTCGTCAATTTGCTATCATCTTTTCCTGTGCCCGATGGTGATTACGTAGCCACACCTGTTCCTGATGTTCTTTTGATGCGCAATATCACTGTCGTAACCATCGCCGATAACTAAATGCATTTATTTTATAACTTGCTTGTACCTGCAATGCACTTGGTGGAACGACAAGCAAGTGAAAGTAGGACACAATCATGCACCGACGGTATGATCACGTGAGCCCCAGTTTGTCGACCGCCCGTATTGCAACGCCCAAGGGATGACAGCCACCCAAATTGAATCTAGATAAACCAATGAAACTGGAAGCGTGCCGATAGACAAACTTTGTCTTGTTAACACTAGTTCTTTCATCTTGGGACGTCACCAGAACTGGTGAAGATCCCGAGTTTCGCCAAACTCGGCGCATCCTGCATAGCACCCCAGCTCAATTCATGCAAGACGCGATAACAGCTTTTGTCAGGTGACCTCAAGTGCGTACATACATTTACACGTTATCCATATGACGCAAATGCAACTTTGAGGCCACGACGAGAAAGCACTTTGGAAAAAAAATCACCAGCCCTTCCTCTGTTGAGAAAATGGGGGTAAGCGAAGCTTGTCGTGTGTGTATCTGACCTTCCTGGTGACTTTCTGTCTTTCTTTCTGTCTCTTTCTTCCTCTCTCTCCTTTTCTTTCTCTCTCTCTCTTTCTTCCTTTCTCTCTCTCTGTCTTGCTTTCTCTCTTTCTTTCTTTCTTTTTGTCCCTGGTATGTGCCATTGAGCTTTGATTTGCCGTTGCTCTTTCTGCACGACCACCAGGATCGGCCCACTTTTCAGCATGACACCACCACCACGGCCGACACTTGCGAACCTATAAAGCTTCGCTTAAAAAGAAAAAAAAAAGAAACCCAGGAGCACAAGATGACAGCGTCTTTATTTTATGTTTAAGTGCTTTTATTCTTTGGATGGGCGATAATACAAGGGATGGATATAATATGAAGATTTATTTCCGAAAATGCAGACGCAGCCTTCAAGATTACAAGCCAAAACAGTGTCCACAGCATAAATCGGTAGCAGTAAGTGTTAAAGATCATAAATATTTACACTTCTGGTACTTTGTGCTACATCGCAGTGAACTAGTGCGCAAAAGTTGAAAAGCAGTCCCCTACAAGCAAGGTCAGAGGCCGGAGGAAAATTACATTAATTATATGAAGTTCATTATGGGATGCCTTATCGCGTGTTTGTCGCACACCGCGCCGTAACACGCATCCTTCCACCTTCCCTACACGGAAGTTGAGAGGAAATCAGCCAAGGTGTACTGTTTTGTGAAGTGCACCTTTTATGCTATTGACAATGAGCACAAGCTTACTCCGGCCTGTTAGTTGCTTAAAGGTCATTCAGTGCTGGCATCACAACGTTCACAAAAATATGTATCTTTTATACTGGTTCCTCTATTTGAATTGGAAGCCTTTTGCACGATGAGAGGCAATAGTTAGTTTTATTACACAAGTCATTCTCTGAATTTTGTACGGCACTGTCGTAGTCTGAAAATGAATATGCGTAAGTCACCAACAGGATAGTCTCAATATCTGTATACAGTATTTTGCTGGGAGTTCACAGATAGAAGTACGCACAATACAAGGATGCCCGTGATGACTAATAAGATAAAACAGCTATTGCTCAAAGCTACCATGCATGCGCAATAATAGAGCACACGAAACCACTTGCAAGAGGAATATAAATGCTAACTGAAGCAGCTTTTTCGTCAGCCTAACTGACAGGATGCTTGAAAACTTTAATAAGCTGAAGTGTGACTCACAAAAACAGTTCCATCAATAGAATTGAACTTTGCAGTGTTGGATTACAGAAGACAGAAACAGAAGCTAAATTTGGTTACAATTGAAGCCACCGTGGCGTAACAAGAAGCTGCATCTTTTACCATGGAGTGAAAAGCTGACAAATAATAACATGTGGAGGTGAAAAGTTTGCAGATGCGCAGTCAGGCTTTAAGGCTTGGTATATTTCTGCCTGGATCAGTTGCTGAAACGTGGTAGCATGAAGATACACGCGCATGTGTCTCCACGCCGCACCATATCTGGTGGTTTTTAATGCAAATTTTTTGAAGAACAGTGTCGGCATCCCCCAGAATGAAGCAAGAAACTGCAAAGGAAACCCTTATGATTTTCTCAGAATAAACAACATTCCAGTTGAAGAGAAATTCTTGTTTTTGTGACCAAATTCAGCACCACCGACTTTCCGAAGTAGGTCTGAGAAAACAGTTTTGGTCAACAAACTTTCAGTTGTCGGAATAAGGGCAAAATAAATAAAAAAAGTTAATTTGTGTGTAACCTGAATGAATGTCCTTTTTGAATTCGCACAGAATTTCACTGGATAGCAACTTGCACTCTCTCATCGCCTCATGGTTACCCGCAGAATTCATTTTCTGCACCTTTTCCGCACCATGCAGCAATCAGCTTGAGAAAGAACGATATCAAAGACGAGTAGAACGTTAAGTGATGTGTGTGTGTGTGCGTGTGTGTGTGTTTTTGATCGCCTAGGGCGGCCACATTTTGGTGAAGGGAAATTGCTGCCGTGATGACCAGTTGATGTGAATAACGCGCCATCGCTATCGCAACCTGACATTCCGGGAGAAGTTTCGTACACCCTGTTGACGCCCGTATATTTGGTGGAACTGCTAAACAGAATAGCTGTCAGTGGCGGCACCCGCTTATCGGACACTCCTTGACGCGCTATATGATTTGTTGCAAAGAGCGATCGATAGAGAATATTTCCCTTGCCTGTCCTGTGGTACCATAAGCTCTGTCATCCTCGCGTGGCCTCTTCACGCAAAAGCACGCCGGCTTTTTCGTTGACGCGATCTTACCGGTACAGCATTCATTTCATAACAGTAAGAAGGCTCAAGGCGCTTCTTTGATTGTTACCAAGCGATTGCAGAGGCCATAGTATTTACTTTCACCTGAGACGGCTGTATCTCGCGGACGCAGAAAGCCGATCTTGCTGCTCTGAGGGACTGAGCTCACTTTTGCCGAGAGACGCAGTAACCAAATCAGAACCAAATCGACCAAATCATCCGAATAGTTCAGTAAATAAACGAAACTTGTCAAGGTTGCGATTTCTCTGCGCCAAAAAAAAAAAAATCAGGTCTGCATAGTGGAAAATGCGTATTTTTTTTCATTTTGGGGCTGCTACTACTAGTGACTCAGCAACAATTGCAAATTACCAACGAACATGTTTTGTTTGTTAAACTCTTATTGTAGCTAGCCAATGTAAAAAGACAACTCTTACAGATAATAATCTGATTGCACATGCGTTTCTCGATTTATCAAATAACAAGATTTCTTTTTTTTTAGACAAGAAACGCTAGTCAGTATTTACGACATTTGAAGCACCAGTGACAGTGACATAGCTGTCAACTGCGTAGCTGAACACCAGGACGCATCAACATGACCCTTGACCCCTATATTAGAATAAGACTTTCTCGCCACTAGATGGCTAAATATTCCTTATTCAGATGTTAATTTGCTTTTCTGTAACAGCTTACGCCTAAAAGCCAGTAAACCTCGGCGAAAAGCACGTTAAATGCACTATGACTGACGTCTCCAGCGTAGGCTTTTAAAAAACAAGGTGTGAGCTTTGATGACTGCACGGAGAAAGCAGCAATAGACGGAACACTGTACAGCACACTTGTATAGAGAGCGGAACGGCGTGCTGCAGACGACCTGCGCGACATTTAGTCTCGCAGGCAGTCTGCAGTCGAGAGCGTTCGCTTTTACGAGAGTGGTGCCTCACTGGCAGGCCAGCAATAGCTGTGCGGCTGCGCAGCTAAGATACACCGTAATTGGTAATAGAGCAAATGGTGCGAAAAGAGGGCATGCAGGCCATCGTTTTGCAGTTTGACGCCTACTGTGGATTAGTCGGAGAATGGTATCGTCGTGCTGTGAGCTTAAAAATTGCATGCACGAACGCTGTTTGAACAGTGTAATTAACCTTATTTCTTACCGCGATTTAGATAAAAGCGAATTACATTCAGCAAAACAGGGATATTATTTTAGCAAAAATGTAGCATTCCCCTATTCCATTTAGAAACTCCACTCCTGGTTAATTGCTGTTCTTTCAATACAACGTTGAAGTACGAAAACTTACTACGAATACGTCAGCCACAAGTAGCCATTTTCCTCTTGGGCAGGCGCGGAAATTTTGGATCCGCCAGAATTTGTCGATCAAATTATCACCCAATCATGATCTGGTGCGCTGGTACTTTCTGGAGATCACGTTTTGTGCATATCTGACGGTTACAATGGTGATAGTAGGTTAGAAGACATATAGGTTGTGGATGGAAAGCTTTCTTACGGCTCTTTATTTTTTACGGTTTCCACGAATTTTGAAAGAATCTTGAGATATAAGCGGCAGACAAATGGCGAAGCCGCTTAAGAGATGCTTCAGTAAGCAGCGCAAAGAAACGCTATGGTACTGTAGCCACGACTTGTTTTGAGTTTAGCAATGTTCTCTCGAAATTGCTGCGACGATAACAAGCGCTTGCTCGCAGCTTGCTATATCTGCAATATGAGGGTTATTAGTACCCTATAGTGTACGGGATCACGGTAATGTAACGATTCTATTCCAAATCGTTTATTTTTCACGTTGCGGTCCAAGCGGAGCTTCGCCTTCGTTATAACCAGGTTCAGCCACTCGTGAGTGGTGGATATTTCGACCCCCTCTTAAAAAAAGAAGTGAAAGAAAAGAGAAAAAGAAAAATACGTGATGCGTGAACCCCACATGCTCTGCTGCTCAGCGCATATTTGCGGACGTATTCACGGACGATCACTTTCGGTGATACTGTCCTTTTCACGTGACTCAGTGCTCAACCAGCCAATCAGCTCTTCCCCTTTTTCTCAACCAGCCAACCAGCGCGCACTGAAAGTGATATCTCCGAAAGTGACCGTCCGAGAATGCGTCCCCTTATTGTGGTTTTGCACGCGATGCGGTTTACGGGAATGCCTGCGTTCGCGTTACTGAAATTTCCGAGCTGCAGGCGGGACTTCTGAGGCTGTAGGCGAGACCTGTGACGTCGTCTTTGCCGGCGAGGAAAATGGCTGTTGTGTCGTGGCCGGTGGGCTTTCCTAATTTTCAGGCATTCTCGCGGGGTACATCGGCGTAATACTTTGCAGACACAATCTTCAGCACCTAGTCCACGCACTGGGCTTTGTGGCAGTGCTCAACCTGATGAGAGACATTTCAATAACACAATTTCCAGAGTCAGATGAACCGCTCCCGCCATTCTTTGAAATTGCGAGACCACATCTGTACTGTGTAAACCTTCACACATTTTTCACACGATCGTTTGTACGAGGAAGCAGGGAACCAAAGGCAAATGAAAAAAAATATATATGACGCATAAAGATGGATGTTGCCTATTTTTGATCTGTCATTGACAGTTCTGCATTCTGTTTTTCTTTTCGAATGTTTTCCCTGCGAGCAAAATAGTATGTAGTTCGCTACCCACTTTAACCGATTTATCGGTAAAACCACAACCGCATAGCAAATAAACTTTTTCATTGAATCGATACCAAACCCAATAAACCACATGTAACAGCTTCATTTTTATAGTATTTTGAATGCACCGACAAACTTCTGCCTTTGAAAAAACAATTTCAGGTGAAATTCGAAGCGAGAAGACAAAACAGTGACATTCAGCAAAACAAACGATGACCATTTGAATCGTTATTTCTCAACGACGGCCCGGCCTAACACATTTTAAGTCGCTTCTGTAGTATCTGCATGAATCGGGCCCAAATGCTTTCAGTAAATGTCTTTGCTCAATTATGACGTGTGACAGCCCTTACGAAGAGAAAAAAAATGTGCTCCGACTTCTGGCACACTATTCATTTTAGTCTATAGGGAATACGGTCTGCGCCCGTGATAAAACCGCATGCGATTACTTTCACCAGGTAATACGTGCCACAGAGCCAAGAACAGATTTTGAACTTCTGACAGCCAGCCTAACGAGTAGCACATATATTTTCAGCCAGTCGATGCGCGTTTTACCGAACACAAGTGTACGGTGAGAGACGCATGGACTAGAAGACGTGAAGTTCTGCAGTCTAGCGATGAAACGATGAGGAGAGAAATTCACAATGATTAGTTGTGCCTGTCGCAGTTATAAATAAAAGCTGCGCAGCGCGGGAGTAAAGAAAACTGAAGTCGCTGAATATATATATTTTTATTTACTACTAAGGCTCTTTTTTCACTTTTTTTATCGCCTAATCTGAAGCTAGTCTTAAATATATCTCGAAATAGTGCCGGCGGTCTTTGCCAATAATCAGATGCATGCACGAGACAGACAGACGCCAAACTTTATTTGATCCTGAGGAGCTACTGTCAGGACCACCTAACGGGAGGCCGTTGTAACCGCTGGCCGCGCCCCCGTGACTGCATTTTTTGTTTCTTCTCATGAAGATAGGGTTTTCACGGTGTGAACTGTCCTGTGCCGCATTTATTTCTATCGTAAAGAAGGGCGTAACATTTTCGTTTTGTCTCAAAACCTCTGCATAGCTCCATGCTGCGCTTCCTAAATAAAAGACCTATATTTTGAGGCATGCGCAAGGCAGGTTTCTGGAATTTATATAAGACGGCATGTGAGCGTGCTTGAAGGACGTGCAGGGTCATTAGCAGCAAGAAAATGAGGCGGCGCCGCCTTCTAACTTGTGAATGCTCCTTATTTATTAAGCGACAACTTCAAAAGGCCGTCGAAGAAGAGCGAAATCAGTGCGAGGTAATAGTGAACGCTTTCTATAGAAACTATAGTGTGGAATTGGGGATAAGCTCGTAACTGTTGTCCTTGTAGCCAGTGGCCAGTATAATTGAGTGGGGTGGGCCTCATAGGGGCTGAGGAGAACGTGGGAAGGGACGATGAGCAGCGAATGTTTCACAGATATTGCACCGATGCACCGTTGATGGACTGTGGGCGAGAATCCGGAATCTGCAGGCGAGTCAAATATACTTGCTAGATGAACGGCCAGATTCTTTCATCAACTCTCAAACTCAGGTTGGCGCATATTTTTTAGTAATACGTTGCTTAAGGCAGTACATTCGAACAACCCAGTAGACACTCCTGTATGGGAGCCAGCTGTACTGAAATGAGATGCATTACAGTTGGTCATTTTTCTTGGCGTTAGATATCTTTCGGAATTCTTCACTGGCCGTACTTCAAAGAGGCTAAGCGTCGAGCAGAACTACTAGTATGCTTCTAAATTCAAGCCCTCGGTCTTTTTTCAATTGTGACCTTCGTAAATTGCCTCAGGACATTTATGAGAGTAATGACAGAAGTGACGCAAATAGCCTGAATACCTCCCAATTGTAGATAATAAATTCTGCCTAATACTTAGCACAAGCATTGCCCTTGTGCGTATACATTCAGAAACAGGTAAAATCAAGACATATCGCTGATGAGGTGAACACATCCTCCACCATTATTAGTGTCGCCTACTCATTTTCTTTTATTTCATCCTTTTTATGAAAGGTCGCGCCCCCGCTGTATTAGTATAAAACAATGCCACGTGATTTCATCAGAATGGCACTTCGCAAAGAGACATCTTCCCTGCGTGCTTACGACATCCAGGGAGGTACGAGTATATGTGACAGGCAGGAGAGTAAGGGGTGGTGTGGACAAGTGCCAAAAATCAGGAGAAAGTGTGCCAAGCCAAATCAGTCATGTGTGTTTGTTTCCCACCAGCTCGACCACGTTCACCACCGTTTGCTGGGGTCGTTCATCACGAGAATCCAGCACGTGCCCCGTGCCGGTGGTCTCGCGCATGCGCTCTTGACAAGCCCCAAAAATCGTTTCGATTCGTTAGAGGTGTTGCTCAATGTCGTACCACCTTCGTTGATGTCATGTCCGCTATCACGATTTTTTTTTCTTTGAAATCCAAAGTTTGACGGCAAGCAGTCCGGCCCGGAAAATACATGTCGAAAAACATGAAGTTAAGCATCCACCAGAATAGTTCTGACATTTAATGACGTCTCGGCTCCCATCGAGGAGCCTTGTACACAGTCAAGTGGCCTTCAATCACGTGAACAAGGGTCCTGCATGGGAGTCGAAGAGCCATAAAATTTCAGTATTATTTTGGTTGATCCTTCGCTTGGAGTTTGTCGAGACGTTCTTTTTTTTTGCGAAGTGATGCCGGCCCTATGTCGGTATGAAGGTCTTAGCTCTTCTGTATGAGCAGGTGACGCCGTATTTTTTCGAATGTAAGCACCCGCGTGGGCTACCCCCCTTAAAGGTGATAACAAATTGTGCGCGAATGTAAGCACCACTTACGTTCATGAACTGCGGCTGTCAATGCTTGAACCGATGTTTGACGAATGATTTCTGAAAGCGTGGTGTCGCGCAATAGAATCAGTGGTACTTGGGACTGTTAGTTACGGGATAGCCATAGCAGCAGAAGCTGTTATTAGCGGCACCAAGGCATTCAGAGGTGGCATAAAAGACTTCACACCAAGTGAAAGCCTCAATAAGCGGCTATAGAATAACATGGTAATCATTAGATCACCTAGCTGGCTGCTATTTCTCCCACAGTAAAAATGAACTTGGACTGTATGATGTTGAGTGTCACTCAAGGAATAATATTTTTGACTGTGACATTGCTATGCTTTTCTTTCTTTGGAATCTAAGCATCCTCCATCACATTGGTGGTTATCATAAGCATGAAAAAATAAAAATCGAGCTTCTTATATCCCAGAAAATACAGCCCGCCTGTGCAGATTCCGGGACATTTGAATGCCTGAAGAAGTAATCAAAATATGCTGCGACATGATATACGACAATCATCATCGCACGTCTTATATAGTGGTTTAAGAGTCATATTGCAGTGGCGTTGTTAGAACGCCACAATACGCAGCAGACGTTAGAGGCGTGCTTCGTGGTATGGAATGTGGTTGTCTGAACTGTGCGCACATAGATACATGTGACTTTTGCGATAATACAGAGCAATACTGACTGGTACTCCTTCCTGCACTATAAACTACCTTTAAACGGACAACCCGCACACACGATGCAATACTAATATAGAGGTTAAGAAGGGACCGCACAGCACCATGTCGTCACACTCAAAGCAGGTCACAAACAAATTCAGACGGCACTACATGACAGCGCTGCTTCAGCAAGCATCCAATAGGCCCTCTCTGGCGCATGACAGCATCTGTAAAAAGATGAAGAAAAATCTGTGTAAAATGACTACATCGAATGCACTTTAGCAATTCCAACGCTTTCATACAGCCACAAATAGACGAATGGGGCTTTTTTCTTATTTTCCTGCCTGAGTTGGCTGATAGCCACTTCGACAGAACTCACCAACTTGAAGAGTGATGCCAAATTTGCAGGGTCTCAAAAATTATAAGAAAATTGGTTTGTTACATCGTTCGAGAGATAAAGAAAATGTATACCCCCTTCATCCCTTACAATCATCATCATCATCACCATCATCATCATCATCAGCCTATATTTATGCCCACTGCAGGACGAAAGCCTCTCCCTGTGATCTCCAATTACTCCTGTCCTGCGCTAGCTGATTCCAACTTGCGCCTGCAAATTTCTTAACTTCATCACCCCACCTAGTTTTCTGCCGTCTTCGACTGCCCTTCCCTTCTCTTGGTATCAAAGGAGGGCAACAAAAATTTCACGGACCTGTTGAAGTGTTGTACAGCTGAAACATGTGTTTGATTAGGTACAAGTAATGTCATTATAGCACGCCTTGTCACGTTGGAAATAATTATGTCAGGCAGATGGAACGGCATTGTTAATACCAAGCGCTTTACATGCATGAAATAACCTTGAACAAACAAACAAACAAACAAACAAACAAACAAACAAACAAACAAACAAACAAACAAACAAACAAACAAACAAACAAACAAACGAACGAACGAACGAACGAACGAACGAACGAACGAACAAAATACGCTATGTGCCAAGCTCTTCTACGAAAAAAAAAAAACAAATATGGGATAAAAGCTTTGGATGATGATCGATCTTTGCAACGCTGACTTTAACTTTCACGAATAAGATTTCCGAATACGGAAGTGGATTTATAGTTTATCTGTAAAGCTATGCTCACATTTTATGCCAGTATTCATACAGAATCATATTGATACCGCAACACAAAAATATATCGCTTTTACAAGTATTTTACGCAAGTACGAAGTTTCAGACCTGCGTCGCGTGGCTGTGGCTTCTTGTTTATTATAGTGAAATTTTCCTGGTTGCCCACGACCAAACAAAACTCAAGAGCAAAAATATACACCAAGAAAGACCATGAGAAAGTGAAACAGACATAGAATGGCACAGACATGGAGGAAAACAACCACTGGTTTAAGTGATGAGTGCGAAAATGGGACGACTTCCACAGTCAGTGCTTGACGTGCTTGGGCGAGCGCTTCATGTGACAAGGCTCCATTAGTTCTCTTTCTCATAGCCATATAAAACATAATTATGCGGTTAATTGCCTCGAAACATTCAACCTAAATACGGAGTCCGGGCTGCGGAACGAGGCAGCGTTGTTGGATGTTTCGTAAGGCGCGTTCGTTTGAAGACTTTTGCAAAACAAATTACTTTCGTATAATGATTGCCTTCGATGCTCAATGCTGCATTGTAAAGCTAGCCTCCAACCGCTTAATCAAAAAAGGTGATTGCGACGGAGCCTTATTAAGAAATTATGCCTGAGAAATGCATTTTTTGTGCCGTATGCACTCCGTGCTCATCTGGAAAATAATGAGATTCACGAAATGCAGTTTGCAGTATTCTTTTTTTCTTTTTCAGAGACAAGCTTTGAAGGTACTAAATTATGGAAGCCACATCATACTTGTTAATAACACAATGTGCTACCATGCATTCGACATTATCCTTTGCATACTGGTTTGAAGCGCTTCAGATATAGAAGCAACGTTACGCTAGAATTACGTATGTTATATCAGTACATTGCACACCGAGCGTGTAGAATGCGGGTTCTTTTTCCTGTGCTGTAAGACAGGCGCGGTGTTGTTTTTAATTTGTTTCAGTTATAGAAACCGAAATGTCAAACGCCTGCATGCCTCAGTGGCGGAGTAGCTATGGCCTTCTGTTGCTAAGAGCTAGGTCGCGGGTTCGCTTTCCTGCCGCGGCTGCTCCATTCAGATGGGGGCGGGATGCAAAACTGCTCGTGTACCGAGCATTGAGTGCACGCAATACGAAACCCGGGTGGTCAAAAATTAATCAGTAGCCCTCCACTACGGCGTATTTGAAAGCTGTTGTGTTGGCTTGGCTCGTTAAACACCAATTAAGGAAATGTCGGGAAAAACGAAATGATGGCGTGGCCAGAGTGAACGCGTCATAGTTACGAGCATGCGCTGCCAACCAAATGAATGGCAGGAAGATCGAGGAGTGTTTAGATGATGTGACCTGAAGAATGAAAACTTGCTTGTGTGGCTTTCTACGATTTCCGTGGTACAGTATAGAAACGTAATTCTTGACTTCTGGGAATGCGTAGAGACAGCTTGAGTGTACTACATCATGCTTGCGATACCGCGCTCACGTAAAGCCAGCTTTAACTACGGCGGCGTGCGCTAACGGCGCATGCGCGACGTGTCCACGAAATGATCTGTCTGTCTTTTTCGCAAGGCTCACTGCACGAACTGGTTGCGCGAGACATTTAAGGGAGAACGACCGGGAAGTATACTGACCCACGATGGCGATCCATCGCCAGGTCTGCCTGCAGTGGCACGGTCGGGGATGGGAGTTGGGGGAACAGGGGGGCGCGACCGCATTCAGGACAGCCGGTGCCAACGGTTGATCTGCTTGGGTGCTGCTGCCAGTGCATCGGTCCAGTGTTGTTGCGCCAGGCCCCGGGCGAACATGAAGGATCCGAGGACGACGCGCCCCAGGCATCGGTCTGCACGGAGGCGCAAGTCGGTGGTGAGCGTTTGGAGACATGCAACTTTCTAGAATTCAGCCCGTCTGGCCGGCTTCGTGGATGACACACATTCATGAGCGCGGATGCTCACATTTGTGGCGAGTTACTAAATACATCATCACCATCATCATCAGCCTATATTTACGTCCACTGCAGGACGAAGGCCTCTCCCTGTGATCTGCAATTACCCCTGTCTTGCGCTAGCTGATTCCAGTTTGTGCCTGAAAATTTCCTAACTTCATCACCCCACCTAGTTTTCTGCCGTCCTCGACTGCGCTTCGGAATTCTCTTGGTATCCATTCTGTAACTCTAATGGTCCACCGGTTATCCATCCTACGCATTACATCATAGCATCATAACACATCAAACACATCATAAGAGTACGAGAAATGTACGAACCAATCTGTATGTGCAGTTCACCAGGAATCATGATAGCGTGATTCAGCATTACAGTAAAGCACCATCCGAACATTTATTAGCCTCGTAAAAAATACCCCATAAGCTAAGCTGATAAGAATATACCAAGAATGTTTTCTAATGCGGAAACCTCCAAATTGGCGATCACGACATGTAATCAAGATCGTGTTCATGGCATCTGATGTGAAATATATGTGACAAATGCACGTGGCATTTCATTCAGAGCTTCAAAAAAGTATTTGTGGAATCACTAACCCTCATTACCGAATTTTCCAGACGGAGACAGAGCGAAAACAAAGAAAGGAGAGGCAGGGAGGTAAACCAGACAAGGTGCCCGGCTTGCTATCTAAACACTTTGGGTAAGGAAGAAAAACAAAAAAGTGGGGGAGAGGAAGCACTACGCGCACACAGTAGGACGCTCAGCAGGGCTACAATCGGCCCTTGAGGCCTGTGTTGCTCAAAAACTGCAGTAGTGCACCAGAAGCAAGGTTACACTATAGAATTCCAAATACATCACGTACCCAGCGTTTAAAACTAGTGTCTGTTAGTGCACTTCCTATTCTGTAATACACAATTGTCCAGTGTTGAAAAGAAACAGGAGACACTGCTTGATATAGGTGGTAATGGGGCGCATAATGGTCGGCTCTTCGCAACAGCGAACCCCGAAATGATTGAGTGAAATCAATTTAAGATGACCTGAAGTGAGTGCTGCGTTCATCTACTAATACTGACTTACTGGCGGCAATAAAATACACAACAGTTCCCGCAAACCGACGATGATAGAATATGCAGGCGTTAAGATACCGAGCTTTCGAAGATGCGCTTTAAATAATAAAAAAAAAAACGATAGCAGTTAACCAAAACTACGTTCATTATTTGAGTAGGCGGACAGGCCCCACAAATGTAAGTTTCACTGGGGCACAATGAATTCATTAAAGCGCAATTTTCGTAGTAATTGCGAAATTTATACATTAAATTAAGGGAAACCGATCGTTGTCATGGGCAAATTGATTTTGCAATATTCTCTCGGTGAGAACATAAATTGAAACTGGCCAATGGATTTTACGGTCGCTCCTCATAGTTTTGCTTACCGGGGCTCAGTGCACCTTTAAGCTATGAATCCACAACGGAATATGCCACAGGGGGGTCAGTTAAATGAGTTTACGCTAATTAAATCCAAAATTAAAATCTGGGGTTTTACGTGCCAAAACCACGATATGATTAGCAGGCACTCAATAGGGAGGGGGGGGGGGGGGCTTCCGAATTAATTTTGACCACCTGGGGTCTCTAATGTGCAACAAATTCACGGTACACGGGCGTTTTTGCATGTCGCCAACATCGAAATGCAGCCGCCACGGCTGGGATTTGATCCCGCGCCCTCGGGCTAGTAGCGCAACACCAAAGCCACTACGCCACAACGCCGGGTCCACATTATAGGCCAGAAAATTTGTATCAGGTGGTGTTAACTGCGTTTGGAATTGGAAGCTGATACCTTTCAGTAACAGTGACTACCTTGTTTGGTCAGTAATGTTACAAATCCTACCGTTACCAACTGCAGTTATACCGAGGTAGTCAAGGCCTGTGACAACTAGGTAGCAACTACGTCGACTTTTTTTGTTTTAAAAGCGTAAGCCCTGGCGGAGGTGCGACGGAGACAGAATAGCCAGAGACGACGTGCGCGTGACATGGCTTGTCATGAACAGCGCTAAAAGCAGACTCCGGCTTCAGCCTAGACGACTAAAAGCTAGGAGGAGGGCTGTATTGCTGACTGCGAACGCAGCATGGCTAACTGCATGAACGCCGGCTTTGATGCCCAATATATCGAAGCACGAGCTCTTTATGCAGGTCCTGAAGAATGGGTCTGCCTCTGATCGCAATCGCCTCCAACGAGTCCAACATGTGAAGCCCGCAATCGAGAATTACTCTAGCGGTCTTTTTGATTAATTGTAGGTGCGCAAAATTTACACATATGCATCGTGCCCTCCTGCACAAGACTTGTACGTAATGAAGTTCATGTTAATTACTTGTAATCGGTTACGTTTTCTGGTAACTTTGTAATTTAGCGATTACTTTGTTTACCCGGTAACACTCACTGTAATTCAATTACTTTTTTCAGTTAACAAATACATGTAACCAGTTAGATTATTGACGAAACAAGCTTTAAGAGGTGAGACAGCTTCGAGTACTTCAATTTCGCGAGATATACAGTCTCCAAAGGGATGGAAATATGTACATGGGATGCCTCCTTCCCACAATAAGCGTCCTGCAGCTATGCCTCTTTCACCTGAACGTCGAAGGCTTGCAGATTTGCACAACTCTCTTGGAAGTCCTACCTCTGAGCGTTCCTGTTATAGTAAATTTTTCTCGCATCTCCTAGAAGTGCTTTTAAGGGGCATTCATAGGCGGTTTTTCGATATAATCCGTAAAAATTCAGGTAAAAGTGCACTGTTGTTGCACCTACTTCAACAAAACTGCTTGTTATGCATTGAAGCTCAATATTGAAGCTAAATATACTACGCTCAACACCAATGCACTGCATCGTATACTTTGGGAACGCAAATCTCGACATTGGTGTCATCCTCAGGATTCGTGTCAAATGGATATGGATTTCGAAGTCACCAGCTTCAATTCATAAATTGCAACTTGTGCCGTAAAGCGATTCGTTATAAAGTTAATTAGCAAGAAATTGTTAATTAGTCAAGTATTCATTTTGATTTCTCGATCAAATACTGTGCGCCTCTGAGAGTATTATATCTCAAGAAGCAGAATTGCGCTTTAGTCTGTAGCAAAAAAAAAAAAAATACACGAAAACAATTATACCTCCCTTTCACTCCGTGAATATTAGTCGAACAGCGAAGTTGTGTCAGTTACACCGAATGTTACGAGAGTTACATGTGCATGTGTTGCGCTTGATGCAATTGCGTAAACACAAGTAAACACAGATCTACAACACGAACTTACATTGAAACGTTGCGAGGCGAGAAGAGGCATCGACTTCCGACACTACTCGTCTCTGGTCGAAACCTGCCGAGCCGCCGCCAGACGCATCGGCTGCAGTCACGGACACCGGCGCGATCGCGGGGAAACGCGGACGGCGTTTGCAGCAGTACAGCGCGTTGCGCTTTATCCGAAAGGGCGCACCGCTCAGAAACACCTTCTCCTGTACCCATCGCCTCTCCTCGCGCCCTGCGCGGCCTCTCATTGGTCACCTCCTTCCCTCCAGCGTGTGCCCTCTCATTGGTTGCCTCCTCCCCCAGCGCGCCTCTCCTCCTCTGCTGGTCACGTGACGTGCCCTCCCCCGGCGCTGCTCTCTTTCATCCTTGCCTGGTCACGTGACCTGTGTGGCATCGGCAGACGAACGGACAGTGAAGCCTCGTCCTAAAAAAAAGTATACGCATCCCACATGGACCTGTTCTTGCGATTGCAACACACGAACAGTATTTTAGGGCTGAATAATATCAAGGTCAGTTAATACTTTTCTTCTGGTCACAAAACTCCCTCGTAAGGCTTTGGGAAGTTTCATATAGCACCCGGAAGCGACTTTACAATTGCTAGTAGGTACAGCGGGGGCGTGGCACTGCGGGTCACGTGACTTCCGCTTAACACGTGTTGTCATGGCGATCGTGGAGCTCCTAGGTGCCTAAAGACATAATCGCTTAGGGACTTTTGAGGCACTGGTCTCCGCTGAGCGTGGCTCTCTTATCTCCGGGACCGGGCGCAACGACCTTGCCGAGCGCAGCTGCTACGTGCGTAGGGAGCGAATCGTTTAGGGCGCGTTGAATGTCTGGCGGTGTCTGGGCCATGCCGGCCGCGCTTTATTATTGGAGTGTTTGTTCTAGTGGGGGAAATCGTTGCAGTAGTGGTGGTGTGGCATGACGGCTCTTGAGCTCGGTGAACTGTGGTGGTATAAACAAGCGGATACTGCTCGCGTTTGAGCCCCAGTGCCACGGCGGAAGCCACGGTGCCGGGCGCCGACGCGAAGCGGTGGTCGTTGGGGTGTTGCGGAGCGCAGCGTAGAAACACCTCAAATAACAAATCACATCATCTCACCCTACGGGCAACCATGGTGGGATGCGAAAACATCGCGGGGGGTGCGCATCGAGTTTTCGTTTCGTTTCACTTGGCAACACAACCCAATGAAAGTTAGAGTGAGAGAATGTATTGAGAAGAGAGGAGACGTTTGTACGGGGTTGTTGCGTCTTTATTCAGAGATCGTACGTGATTCCTCGCGTCGGTGCGCTAGGAATCGGTGACGGAAGCACAGCGAAAGCGCGCTTTATACTTCGCCGCGACACTTGCTCCGCCTTCCGGCGTATCCTCAGAGAGAGAGGGAGAGAGTGAGAGAGAGTTATATGCAATGATTTGCTGCGCCGCACCTGTGGCGGAGAGGGGGAGAGGAGAGGAGGAGAGCGCACACCTGCGTAGGAAAGGAGAATAAGGGAGAGTTGGGCATGCGCAGTATGGGTGCGGACGCCGCAGAACGGACACTGCCTCGATCATAAGATACTCTCGCATCTAAAGGTACTGCTCCAGTCAGGTAGACTGCTCCCTCCCTGATAGTGAGATTTTATTTGGATCATCAAAACAGTGATGCGTTTATTTAGGAATACCATCGTTTCTCTCTCGCAGGCGTGAGGACAAGCGGGTGCTCGCGCCTGCGAGAGAGAAACGATGGTATTCCTAAATAAATGCATCACTGTTCGTCATCAAGGTCACTGCGCCCGGTCCCGGAGATAAGAGAGTCACGATCAGTAACTAGCAGCCGCCGCGCAGACCAGTGCCTCAAAAGTCCTTGAGCGATTATGTCCCTAGGCACCTAGGAGCTCCACGATTGCCATGACAACCCGTGTTAAGCGGAAGTCACGTGACCCGCAGTGCCACGCCCCCGCTGTACCTGCTAGCAATTGTAAAGTCGCCGCCCGGAGTGGACGAATTGCGGCACTGGCGCAAATGGAAGGGCATCGAAGCAGACACCGGACGGACGCCACACGTGTTTTGTGCGTACGCCCGCTTTTGCGCAAGGGTCGACTGCAATTATCGGCGAGTGATGAGATTATTTAACGAACTTTTTGGTTACTAAATTGAGAGCCTGAATTCTTATAGAAAAGTACTAATTTTGTTTTAAAAACTGGAGGACGCCTAAGCTTCGCCATTAAGAGTAGAACGCGATAGCGTTATCGGGACCCGTTCGCATCGCATCGCTTGCATCCGGGAAGTAGGCTTCATTCACTGCAACACCAAACGTGGGAAAGCCAGCTTACAAAGACAAAGCTTACACCGATCTCCTTGAAGTGGGCTTCGCTTTTAAACAGAAATGAATTTCTGGGAAAACGTTTTTCCAGGGGCAATATAAGTCGTCTTATAATAAAATGTGAAGGCCCTAGGACCTTTTTTCATTATTTTATTAATTGTTTGCTATTGCCCCGACGCGCGCGCGTGTCCAAATCGTATTTGGCAGGCCAAGTCCCAATTTGACCTGCCGAGGATGCCAGCGTCATCTGGATAAGGTTTTCCCAAGTAGACTACCCGAGCGAGCCGGTGTTTTTATGGTAGAAATACTGGCAAAAGAGGATTGTGTTTGAGTTTCCTCGTAACAGAATTATGTTTTCTCGTACATTGAAATAACAGTTCGACGCCACCATGTCTGTAGGTTGTGCTTAACTTGTACTTTACCATTTTTCTGACGGATTTCATTGTGAGAAATGCAATTTTCGTTCGCTAACACCTTGCACCACAACGAAGGGCCTGCGTGGTCGGGCTGGTTCGGAGTGATTGTCTTCTGCACTAACACCTTGCGGATGTGGTGGTTGCGGATAATTTTTCCGCCATCCACGTCGACGTCGGATTTTCTGCGACACGGCGCCCTTAAGGGCCGTTTAATGACCCTTTTCGCGGAGCAGTTTGTTCTAGAGAAACGAGATGGCGCTTATGGCGGCGCGCCATACGTCTCCTCAGCGACCGCGCATGAATACGAAACCATTACCGCTTCTACCTTGCTTCTGTGCGATCAGCTGTCGGAAATGCAACTGAGTTTTCGCTAACGCACTGTGCTCCATTCATGCTGGTTTGCATCATGTGGATTGAAGACGTGTGCAATAGTTGGCTACAAAAATAGTCACTGGCATATTAAGGAATGTAATGAATATGTGGGGCCAAGTTCGCGAACCGCTGCTGTAACTGTCCGTGCGTGTTTCCGGCACTTCGAGCTGTACGGCTTTCCTCGAGGATACATAAATTTGTTCATCCGCCAGCCTTGTATCGCTAACCTTCAAAGAAAGGGCTTCATCCTCAGAACGTCGACAAGAGTGAGTAGCGCTCGTTAATCCACGATAACGGGAGTAGCACCGCTTCCTGTCATAGTAGGTTTCGCGCACAGTATCTACACACATCTACCCCAACCAGCACGGAAACTTACACCCACTCTTTCGCAAACGTGTCAAGAATAAGTGAATGGGGGCACACTTGAATATATGCGCACTATATACGCACAATAAATGACGGTACTACACCGTTAGCGCACGAATGGTCGAAGCTGAATGTTTCGTGACAGTCCACAAGAGTAACCGGGTTACGAACGATAATATACATTTGCTACAAAGTATTAAATGTGCCGAACAGCTGCGTTTCAAGCCTTGTGCACAGCAAGAACAAATCTAACCGAACTAAGTACACCCACGAGCGATTTGGCAGAAAATGATCAAATAGTGACCGCACCGAGGAACCTTACTGAGTCGAAAACGTGACAAGCCGCTGCTTCAAAGTATTTGCCAAATAAAGTACGAAGACCAAGACACCACAATCCTGATTCAATTGATGAGCGGGAAATTTGGATAGCTTCGAATACATATTTAGCCGCGCCTTTATAGCAAGCACCATATACGCTGCTCGCGCCGTTTGGACGTAGCTTAATCAGCTTCTAAAGCGCTTTTGCATGTTCTCTGAAGCTGCGGCCAAAGCTTCGTGCCGTCCACCCTGTCACCGTCTACAATATCTCCCGAAAGAGAACTTTGTTAAGCCGCACCGGCGTCATACACACCCATTGTAAACATGGAGGCAACGGAGGCAGTTGAGGCAAGCAATGGACGCGTCACCACGTGATCAAACATGGCAGCGCCCATGGGATCGTCGTGAAAACGGTCAATAGTCCGACGTTATCGGCGCGTGGGCCAGCGTCGTTTGCAGCCGGTCACGCTACGCCGGTTGCGCTGCGCCAGCCGAAACGCTATCTCCTCTACACTCCGACGCACGCGCCTTTGGCTGTTATCTTCGAAGCATGCGCCGAACGATCCCAAGCCCGCCTGCGCTTTCAACGGCTGTCTGCGACCGTCGGCGAAGCGGCGTGGGCGCCTTTATTTCTTCGCGTGAAATGCATTGTGGGTCAGCGCAGTCGGCGCGACCAACGCACGAATGGGTCAAGAGCCAATTCGGCGCCGGGCCCGTCGGGGCGCGTCGGAAGCCGCCGGTACCCCTTCTAGACGCCGTACCGCCGGTTACGTTGGCTGCGTCGGTGCGCTCGACTATAGAGGGGGTCGTTTTCGCCAACGTGACGTAGCGTGGGCGCGCGCGCTCGCGTTACGTCGGACTATAAACGGCCCTTTAACGCTATCGTGTTAAAACACCCGTCTCAGTTATTTTCCGTCTACTATATCTAGCTTAATTTTTTCCGCATTACAAAAAAAGTGCGAAATCTAAAAATAGCCGCATGATTACGCGTCCGCGCGCTGCGACACCAGCGGTCCCAGGCGTTACTCAGCAGAAATAACTCTGCTCAATGCCTGGCTGGGCGGCTGCGTGAAAGTGGCGAGGCATCGGTATTGGCGTTGATCCCCGCGAATTGTGAGTTGCCTTTTTCGCGTGAAGCGCGAAGCCAATGCAGTGCGAAGTGGCATTGAGGAGGAGGACATAGGCCGCTGCGTCAGGTGAGCTCGTTCTATTTACTGTATTTCTACAATGTTAATAAAATGGGGAGGAAAGAAACGTTAAAGTAATCTTTTTTTAATTATGGGGTTTTACGTGGCAAAACCACGATCTGATTATGAGGCACGCCGTAGTGGGGGACTCCGGCAAATTTGGAGCACCTGGGGTTCTTTAACGTGCACCTAAATCTAAGTACACGAGTGTTTTCGCATTTCGCCCCCATCGAAATGCGGCCGCCGTGGCCGGGAAAAGTAATCTTTTACTTTATAGTAATTGCTAAATTACTTTGGTTGGGCAATAATTGGTAACCGCAGTCAATTACATTTCTAAAAGAAGTAATTGTAATTGTAATCGGGTACTTTATTTCTGTAACGTGTACAAGTCTGTCCTGCACAAATAATAAATCTGGACAAATACAGTTCGCAGAGTTGCAGTTTTCTTCGTGTGACGTTTGAAAGCATAGCGGTGAGTGTTCCTGCGAGAGTTATTCAGTGAACAAAGATACGAAACATGAGAGTAAAAGAAGAAGGTGCTTGAAATTAAAAAAGAAAGGATATCTAAAAGACTAACAAGACGAGAAATAAACACAAAAAACTGACTAGGTGAAAACGTTGAGATGTAGCGCTGTTGTCCGTCAGTAAAACCTGTTAAATGATTGAGAATCGGGCGAGTTGGCAGTTATCCGTGATGATCAACGCGCACGAAGACAAAGACCTCACTTGTCCAGTGTTTCATCTTCGTGTGCGCTGATGATCATAGAAGTATTAAAGAGGTTCAGGTATTAAAGCCCCTAGTGCAGTCGTTTGGGTTGATGGTGAGTCACTCCGCAGCCCATACTGGCTATATAAGTGTCTCTATGCAGAGAATGATCTAGGAGCTAGGCGCTTCTGCGTTGGTTTGGGATTCTAAGCGCTATCAAATAATCAATATCTTTGTTCGCTTCACTACACAGTCAGGAGGAGGAACCGCTCCGTAAAGGTTTCATCTTTGTTTTATTCAAGTGCGGGTGAGCCGGCATTTTATAGCCGGTAAGGCGAGAACTTAATAAGACACAACCATCCCCCGCATATCGCGATACGGCGCCGGTCTCTGCAAGCCTACGTTACACTACTAGTTACAAGCAGCACGTTTGTGTTTGAAACCGGAAGAGGCCAGACCAAAACTTTAGAGTTTTGTCTGGAGGTGTGCCTAGCATGCTAATGCATATGAATGCGATGACATACGAAATTACGCATACAGAACACAGCACACTCACGCGAAACATACACACATACATACTCGAACACCTGCAAAGCTCATCACAGCATCTCGTTGAGACCAGTATCTAGCAGGAAACCTAAAAAGCAACTTCGTGGCACACACGCATGGGCGGCGCTAGTCCATAATCGAAGCACATCCGGTAGCTAAAGACACAAATTTGGAGCCACGCCTGTACAAATAGAGGAAATTATGCAAAATATGTATGCTTCAAAAAACAATCACCTTTAAATTTGCAACATATTTGTAAACCCTAATATTGGTTATCGAGCACTCAATTACAAATTGTCTAGCATTAATTTTACACTAGCAAAATTTACACGGCGCACATTCGACCTTGATCCAGTCGTCCAGTTGTACTAATTTTAACGGCAGAAGTGCCGCAGTCTTTCTTACATTTCAAAACTGCTTTAAGAAATAACTGTGATCACCATCTATAGGATTGCGAAAATGATACGTGTCAATGAAACAATGGAAAAGTAAGGCTACTTCCAAAGGATGTTGTAGGAACTGAGTCAGCAAATGAAGGCTGCTTTAAGCAGTGACGACTCACAGCTGTCTTGCTGCACTGTAAGGGCAGCGAAACAGCTGTGGGTCGTTAACAGCATTAACTTATAATAAGAATATGCAGACAATTATTTCCGGTTTCGAAAACATCAGTTGATCATATAGATTGCTCAACCTGTCGAGTATTATATTTCACCTGGCTAAAGCAGGCAACTTCAGGTTTTCTCTATACACTTATGTGTACTGGGGAACTTCAGCACGTATCGATAAGAGTTCAACAACAGTGTAAAATAAAGCGCAAGTGAATTACTTGTCAGAATCCATATGATGGCTCCTCACTCACCACTGGTAAAGAAATGCAAGAAAATTATCACAAACGATAAAAGAGCTTTAAGTTCGATAACAATTGTATTTGCTCACCTAAACTATATTCTCAGCTGAATTCTGGCATACTGTTAATCAACTGTGATATTGAATAAGACGCAAACAAGTAGCATGTAGACAGAAATATTTTGTGGCAATACATCGCGTGCTGGGTACTATCGATCTTCACAATCATTGACCAAGAACAGTGAATTTCATGCGTTCGAGAGCATAGCCCTTAATAATTGCTTTCTGAAACATTATGCAAAAGTTCGTATGCTTTTTCTCTTTTTTTCGCATTTCGTTATTTATTATGCGCAACATATTCTGTTTCAACTAGTTAGCGTTTGCTCACTCTTGATAAAGCGATGTCGTAAGCGGCACCGTAATAAACTGTCCCAGTGCTGCACTTCTGAAAAGGTTCGTTCATTGCAAATGATTGTTTTTGTTGGCAAAGCTCTGGAAAACTCGGTGGAGGCGACCGAGGTAACGGCCACTAGCGCGCTCGACTGCGGGCACCGTTCCGTAACATTCCCAGACGAGGGCTATCCACACGCGCCGCCAAACATTCTGCCATGCAGTAAATTGCTTAAACTTTGCGCCTTTCTGTTTTAATGAGAACGCATTATATGCCCCATGAAGCGGAAAATGGGGCGAGCGTCCAGCGTTAACATCCGATGGTACCAAAACCCACGTGGCCAAGTGATGACGTCCCGTTCCCGGCGCTGGACCTGCTGCGGCTCGCACTGCGAAATCTCACGGTGAACCGCCACGGCGTTGGACGAACGCCGTGGCCTACACCTAGAAACTTGACTTCGCCCAATTCGAAAATTGAGTTGAGCCACGTTCAAAACCGACCTGGCAAACTCCCAAATTTGACTTGGCCCACCCCCAAAATGGACTTTGCCCAATTCGAAAATTGATTAACCCACATTCAAAACCGACCTGACCCACTCCCCACAATTGACATGGCCCACCCGCAAAATGTAGTGGCCCACCCTGAAAATTGACTTTGCCCAATTTGAGCACATGACCAAGTGATGACGTCATGTAACAATATTGTAACAAAGAAAGCGAGAGGTAAAATATGTATTTACAGGAGCCTATATACGCGTACAACAGGCAATATGGCGAAATCCACACGCGAGCCGAGGTGCGTCTTCATCGTCTTCTTTTCGCTGCGTCCTCGTGCGCACGCTTGGGAAACGGTCCCGTGACAATATCACATGACATGAACGTCGAAATAGTATGGACGTCGATATAGTTGACACGCCCAAAATGCTCTCGCATTCAAGACACGTAACGAGATTTAAGTGCCTCTGTAACATTTATATTTGAGCCTTTATTTTCACGATAATTGTCGGAGATATAAATTTTCTGACATAGTGTTTCTTTATCGGCATCGTTTACCGTTGCCAATACTGTCTCGCATACGAAAGTGGGAGTTGAAGCAGGGCACTGCACGGGCTCGGGCTAACCCGAAAGCCCGGGCCCGGCGTGGCCTGTGGGCCGGGTAGGGCAGTTTTTTCACGGGCTTGGGGCGCGCTCGGGCACGGCATGTGCTTTTTGACCCGGGCCCGGGCCGAGCTGGGGTATTTTGACGCGGGCCCGGGCCGGGCTTGTACTTTCTGGTGGTGTGCACTTAACGTGCAGCGAGCTATCCTCGCGCGTCTCGACTCTAAAAAACCTGTTGCCCCAGCGCAGCTGGAAGCTAGCAGTGCTACTCCTGTGTACTTTCTTTTTTTCTTCCGTCGTATTTTGCGCTGTTTGAACAGAATGTAAAAGTCCAGAAAGATCGAAGTCACCTCTATCCAAAGAATTCCATTGTATTCCTTACCTAAATCAATGTAATTAATGCTTTCAGCGTGGTGTAAGCGCGTTCGCGACTTGCTGATTCTCCAAAGGCGAATTGGTAAAAGGATGACTGGTAAGATAACATAATTCGTCACGCCGCCGAAATATGGCACTGCGTCCATCCATGATTGTACGCATGTTCTCAACCGGTCGCCTAGCAGCACACATTACGCTGCACCATGGAGGAACGAGAAGCTTTCCTTTTCCATTTACTTCATCCATGCGCTGCGCTCATGACCGGTCGTGGCTGCGCTTCGGATAGAGTGTACTAGAATACGTTTAAGTGGGACAAGCGGCTGCGGCCGCGTATGCTTTGCAGTGAGGCGCCCGACGTGGAAAAATACACTGGCGGCGCTGCGATAGAAGTGGATTGGGCCACATGCAAGGTCGCGCCGTTGGAAACTGCTGGCGATACTGCTCGGCAGGGTCATTCGTACTACTTCGCACGCGGGTATTTGCGTTCAGACCGCTCAAATGGTGTTAATAATTGCATATGAGATGTATTTATGCCTTAAGAATAAATTCCTTCCATTCTCTTCTTTATTTTATTTTTTTAATGTCGCTGGGTAGTCTTTTTCGGTCTCGGGCCGGGTTCGGGCCGGGTTCGGGCCGGTTTCGAGCCGGGCCGGTCCGGGCCGGGCTCGGGCTTTAAGTAAAGGGGTGGCGGGCCCTGCGGGGAAGGTAGATTATTTCCAGGCCCGGGTCTCGCCGTAAATCTTGTGGTCGCGCTCGGGCGGGCAACCCAACGTAAAAACGGGCCGTGCAATGCTCTAAGTTGCAATATTGAATAACGGTAAATGATGACGCTACGACAGCAACGCTACGCTAGCACGTTATAATAGGCGTTGTTTTACGGTGGAGAGCTAGTTTTTTTAGCTGAGGTTTGTATTTTAAAGACGGAGACTCTTGTAGTGAGTTACCACCACGTTTTCGTATCGGGTATTTTTCTGGCCTTTATCGTGGGCCGATTCCAGAGATAGTGCAGCCTAAAAATGTAGGCCAACATGTGCTCCTCGAACCACTGGCCGCCGTGATGGTGTATGTATGTATATATATATATATATTACTGGAGCAACTATACGGACATGTCCGGTGAAATTTCGCGTTGGCTTAATGTTCCACACATATATACGTATATATGTATATATATATATATATATATATATATATATATATATATATTTTTGTAAATAAAGAAATAAAATTACCTGACGGCGGGATTAAAACAGAGGAACCGTAGTAGAGAAGCCCGATGCCCTAACCACAAGGCCACGGGTCCATTCCTCAGCACTTGGTGCGTTCTTGACAAGATGAATTGTGTGAACACTCTACGCGATTTTTAG